>NC_138505.1:9278879-9474579 GCF_964252035.2 Podarcis erhardii | reverse complement strand
GGGGGGGGGGAAGGGGGTAGAGGGGGGAAGATTGGGTGGGGTTGAGTGGCGATGTTTCTATTTTGCTTAATGTATGTAGGGTTTGGTGTCAGCGTCGCTCGTGCTGTTCATTTGTTTCTTTGGTGGTGAGAGAGGTTGGGGTTGGCCTAGGGTGTGGTTGATTGTTTGTGATTGGCTGTGGTGATCTTTGTTTTCATGTGTGAGTGGGGTGGGTGGGTGTTTTGGATCAGGTTAGCCATATTGATTTGTACGCTGTGGGTAGATTATTGTCATTGTCTTTGTTATTGTCATTGTTGGGCTATGTACGTGATAAAGGGGAGCCATACCGGGGTAAAGGCGTCTTCTTCTGTTTGTCCCCGTGTCAGTTTCAGTTTATTGGTTAATTTTTCTAGTAGGGCTGTTTCCCATACTATTTGGTACCATTGGTCCATGCTTACTCCTGACAGGTCTCTCCAGTGTCTGGTTATGGTGTTTCTGGCTGCTGAGAGCAGGTGGGTTATGAGTTCTTTGTGGTGTAAATGGGCATCGTTGTCTTGGAAGATGTTTAGTAGGGCCAATTCTGGGGTGATGTCTAATACTTGCTTAGTTATTTTTCATATTTCTTGTATGGCTGTTGTCCAGAATAGTTGGATTTTGGGGCACTTCCACCACATGTGGAGGTATGTGCCTGTGGAGGTGCACCCTCTCATTCAGGGTTCCAGTTGAAGCTCTGTAGCTCAGTGGCAGAGCTTCTGCCTCACATGCAGAAGGTCCCAGGTTTGATCCCCAACATCTCCAGAAATCATGCCTGGAGCCTGGGAGAACACCTGCCTGTCAGTGTAGACACTATGGAGCTAGATGGACCCAATGGTCTGGCTTGGTATAAGTCAGCTTCCTATGATCTTCTTTAAACTAGCTGTACATTTTGAATGATGAGGATTAGAATCTTGCAAGCAGAGGCATCTCCAGATAGAGCTTGGAGAGGCTTCTGCCCGTCTGTGTTGACAATACTGAGCTAGATGAACCCCATGACCTTGCTCAGTATTGGGCACCTTCCTATGTCCCTATAGAACACTCGTTCTGCACTGCTAAGAAATCAAAACTTCTATAGTGAGGATTCATTGGCACTTTGGAACTCCCTGCCGATTGACACCGATTGCACCTTTGCTGCACTCTTTCCGGCGCCTGCTAGAAACCTGAGGTTAGGAAAGCCTGCCTAGATTTGTAGAAGGTTAATCTGGTTTCATGGGACGCAGGTGGTGCTGTGGGTTAAACCACAGAGCCTAGGACTTGCCGATCAGAAGGTTGGCAGTTCGAATCCCCGTGACGGGGTGAGCTCCCGTTGCTCAGTCCCTGCTCCTGCCAACCTAGCAGTTCAAAAGCACGAAGTGCAAGTAGATAAATAGGTACCACTCCGGCGGGAAGGTAAACGGTGTTTCCGTGCACTGCTCTGGTTCGCCAGTCATGCTGGCCACATGACCCGGAAGCTGTACGCCAGCTCCCTCAGCCAATAAAGAGAGATGAGCGCCGCAACCCCAGAGTCGGTCACGACTGGACCTAATGGTCAGGGGTCCCTTCACCTTTTAATCTGGTTTTCCGTTTATCATTGGTTTTAATTATTCCTTTGAACGTTGTAAAGAGCTGCTCTTGGTAGATAGCTCTGTTGCTGAGAGCGTGGTGCTGATGATGCCAAAGTTGCAGGTTCGATCCCTGCATGGAACAGCTGCATTGCATGGACTTGGACCCCCCCCCCCAACTCTATGATTCTGAAACAGTCTGCATTGATCATGTTATTTGCTTTATTCTTGTTGTAAACCTCTTCCGAGGGTTGCTGGTTTCCTTTTACAATCGAGTGGTATAAAATTTTTATGCAATGACAATGAAATAAATTAACTGGGTATAAAATTGCTCGGCCCGTAACACCTACGAAAGGTATTGTCAGGCTCCTACTTTTGTTATAGTACAACTTCCTCCAGCTCCCACAACAACCATCCATTCCCAGTCCCTCCTTCTGCCCCGGCAAACCTCCCATCTATTCATCTATCTTCTCTCCTTATATCCTCTCCTCGAGACCCACTTTCCCATCCTCACAAACACCCCTTCCTCCTCCTTTCTCATTCCAGGATCCCCTCTGAACCCTCTCTCTCTGCTCAAACAGAGATGGGGGGTCACACCTGGTCCCCCCCCCCCGCACAAATATCAAATTATGTGTTCTATGCAGCGCACTAGAAATAAATGTGTCGCACTAATAGCAAAAGAGAAAAGGAGGCAAAAGTAAAGAAATATCTCAGCCGAAGCTGGGCTCTTACTTAAGAGATCAAAAAGGGTCGGGACATGAGCAAGATTTCCTTCGCTATTTTTTTGCTTTCCGACTTGCTGTCCTCCCCGCTTCTTTCCACAACAACTCTTGATACATCAGACCAAAGGGTTTTATCTCAGCCTGTCCTCAAAAGGAAGCCCACCAGAGATTCGCAACATCTCCCCTGCATGCAAAAGGCCCCGGGTTCAAATTCTAGCATTTTCAAATTGGCTGCAAATGACCGCCTGTCTGAAACCCTGGAGTGCTGCTGCCATTGGTATACTGATAATATTGAGCTAGACAGGTCAAGGGCTGGACTCACGTTAAGGCAGCTCCCGTTGTTCCTCTGTAATTCACCAGTTTATTCAGAATCATGAGGACTGGAATCTTAGGGTTTGGTTTTGTTACATAAAAGACCTTAGTTCCTGGTAGACCATCTGCTTTGCATTCAGACAGGTCCCAGATTTGCTCCTGGTTATCCCCAGGTAGGGCCGCAGGAGAATCCTGCCAGAAACCCCCGAGAGATGCTGCCGGTCAGTGTAGATACTACCAGGCTAGATGGACCAATGGATTGATTTGGTATAAATCGGCTACCCATGTCCTACAAGCGAGGTGGGAAGCTGTGGGTTGTTTCCCTTGCTACCGATCCCCAGCACGTGATATTCAGAGGTAGACTGCTTCTGTAACTGGAGGTTCCATTTACCCACCACATTTAAGAGATGTCGAAGGGCCAATCCTCCTCCAGGAATCTCTCCAGTCCCGTTTTCTAAGGTCGTCTAAGCCAGCGGAACGTTCCCTACAGTGGAGGCTGTAAATGGACAGCAACAAACACACCTTTGCTTCTCCAACCTGCACTTACTGCTGTTCAGCTTCATGGGGTGAAGCTTTTACAAACCTGAATGGTGTCATTTCCGCCCCAGCAGACCGCTTTGAGTGGCTGCCCTCCATCCCCAAAGCAATAGCTGCGTTTACACTACAAATCCAGTTTGAAACCAGTTTCACTTTAAAAAACCAAAAAAACCCTCCCTGAGAACTATAGTTTTTTTCCGTAAGGGAGATGGATGCTAAAACTTTAAAAGTGCAGCCGCACTAGCAGAAGTGCTAAAATTCCCAGGGAGGAAGCTGCTGAAGTAGTTGTACTTTTTTGTGAACTACAAAAAAGAAAAATTCTGCTGTGAACCTGAGTTTGTTGGGCCTTGCTCTAATTCTGCCTTGTGACTACCTCTAACTTGCTCGCCCTCAGGCTACCTTCTCGACTTATATATATGACACTACCTTCTCAACCCGTATATTTATAAGGAAACAGATAACTTACAAAAGCCACCCGACTCTCGCAGAATCCTCTCTCTCCCTGCGCGAGGAAGCTGGGAAATAATACGTAGATCTTTCCCGGACGCCCCCAAGGCTCAGAGAGGGGGTTCCTCCCCCCCACCCGCAAAACCAGCCCCCTTTCCTGGCTCCTTGCCCCCCTCTTCATCTAGGTATACTCAGCAGAACTTCCAACCAACATGGACAAGAGGTGATAAACCGCCGAGAGTAGCACTGGCCCCAGCCTTTGCCGAAGCTGATGCGGACGCTGTGGGCATCGTAGGGCCCGTCGTGGTGGCCCTGCCAGCAGGCCAGGTTGCCGGCGCGGTCGTAGTCAAACACCTTGAGGGAGTAGCCGGGATGGAGCTTGTAAACAGCTGGCCCGGAGCCGCCAGGAGGACCCAGGGTTGGGGAGCAGACAAAGACGGGGTGGTCGCTGCGGTTGTAAGCCCAGATGCCGCTGCCTTCGCGGCTCAGGAGCAGGCCTTGCCCGATCTTGGCCCGGGCTCGCTGGATGGCTTGGCTACGGTTTCTGGAGCCCAGCTGGCCCAGGCAGAAGCCGTTGCCGGTTGGAAGGTCGGCGAAGATGTTGACGTGGTCGTCGTGGACGGGGAAGAGCCTTCCCACTCGAAGGCGGTATTCCCAGTAAGCCAGTTTGCACCAGTGGCCATCTCTGAGGGAGCGCTGGGAGAGGCTAGTGTCTGCGGAGGGGGGGGGGAGAGAAAGGCATTCCCTTCAGAACTTTTTATTTTTATCATTAAATATTTTTATTGGTTTTCACAAAGCAAATCTCACATTTAGCACGTTGAAATTTTGAAATCAAACAAGGTTCTTCCGAATCTTAGGACTCCCCTCCGTGGGTCCTTAGTAGTGTATCTAAATCAGCTGCATATTATAATTCCTCCACATTAAAGTCCTCCAAGAACTTAAAAAAAAATTATCAGTTTGTTAACTAATGAAAAGCGCAAAAATAACAGAAAGAAGAACTTAGTGCAGATACCCCAGTTGAATATTCAATTTGCGTTGCCGTATTTTTAAAAAATGAAAACTTGAACATAAAAGTTTTTGCAAAATCTCCAAAGAAGAAGAAGAATCTTGGACATAAAAGTTTTTGCAAAATCTCCAAAGAATAAGAAGAATCTTGGACATAAAAGTTTTTGCAAAATCTCCAAAGAAGAAGATCGCCAAAATCTACACTTCTGACATGGGTTGCCATACGTCCAGATTTTCCCGAACATTTAAGCAATTTCCGCCCAGATACCGTTTATGAGGGCCAAATCCTGGCTACATCCGGGAAACTCTGGACGAATGGCAGCCCAAGGATATTCCTACATTGCAGGGGGTGAGCTAGATGTCCCTCAGGGTCCCTTCCCACTCTCTAAAATAATAATAATAATAATAATAATAATAATAATAATAATAATAATAGTGGTGTAATTGACTTCTGACAAGCACACAGAGCACGAACAAGACTGAGTGTATTGGGGGGGTGGCTCGTTTAATTTCACTGCACACAGGTGGTGTAGTGACAATAAAGGTTTATTATTATTATTTATTTATGATTCTGTGACTCATAAATTTAGATTATAAAGTGCCGCAGCCTGGAAGGACGAAAGTACAAAGATAAAGTGCAGCTGAAAAGGTATCACAAAGTATTAACTCACACGAATAACAAAGATTTATAAAAAAAAAATTAAAGTATGCTCCAACTGTGAGTTCCATCATTATTGAGAATCAAGGTTCCAACAGACGTTTAAACAAGCTAAACATCTGCCTAGACTGATGGCACTGAGTGAGTGAGCAGACGCCTCAATTGGCATAGTGGTTTGAGTGTTGGACTAGGACAGCGGTCAGCAAACTACGGTCCCTGGGCAGGATCAGGCCCACCTGGGTCCTAAATTTGGCCCGCGCCGCGAAGCCGAGACTTCCGGCAATAGCGATGGGAGGAAGAGGCTGGGGGGCGGTGGCTCTCCCAATCAAACACTGCGCCTGGTTTACCTCAGCGGCGTTTGATTGGCAGAGACGTCCCTGCGCCGTGCTGAGCTAAACCAGTGTTTGATTGACAGAGCCGCTGTCGCTCGGCCTCTTCCTCCCGCCCCCGCTGCCACCCTGGTGCTCCCGTGGGCTAGAAAGCACAGTGGTGGTGGTGACTACTTGCCCCCCTCGCAGTGTGCATGTTGTTGTTGTTGTTTAGTCATTTAATCATGTCTGCCTCTTCGTGACGCCACGGACCAGAGCACACCAGGCACTCCTGTCTTCCACTGCCTCCCACAGTTTGGTCAAACTCATGCTGGTCTCTTCGAGGACACTGTCCAACCATCTTGCCCTCTGCCGTCCCCTTCTCCTTGTGCCCTCCATCTTTCCCAACATCAGGGTCTTTTCCAGGGAGTCTTCTCTTCTCATGAGGTGGTCAAAGTCTTGGAGCCTCAGCTTCAGGATCTGTCCTTCCAGTGAGCACTCAGGGCTGATTTCCTTCAGAATGAAGAGGTTTGATCTTCTTGCAGTCCATGGGACTCTCAAGAGTCTCCTCCAGCACCAGAATTCAAAAGCATCCATTCTTCGGCGATCAGCCTTCTTTATGGTCCAGCTCTCACTTCCATACATCACTACTGGGAAAACCATAGCTTGAACTATATGGACCTTTGTTGGCAAGGTGATGTCTCTGCTTTTTAAGATTCAGTCTAGGTTTGTCATTGCTTTTCTCCGCAGTGTGCATAGGAATTTGTGGTTTTTTTAAAAAAAAAGTCCGGCCCTTTACAAGGTGTGAGGGACAGTAAACCAGCCCCCTGTGGAAAAAGTTTGCTAACCCCTGGACTAGGACCTGGGAGTGCAGGGTTCAAATGGACTAGGACCTGGGAGTGCAGGGTTCAAGTTCACCTTGGTTCATTCACCATCTCTTAACCTAACCTACCTCACAGGGTCGTTGTGAGAAGCAGAACCCTGGAGGCCACTTTGAGCTCCTTGGAAGATAAAATTGGTATATAAATGCAATAAACAAATAAAAATATTTGCACAAGAAATAAGATCATATATATGAATGAGTCATTCGAGCTCTGCCTTTTAGATACTTTTCGTTTAGGAGATAATCTTTTTTAAGGAAGGGCAATTTGCCAAACCCTTAAATGCTAGCAATCCAGATGATTAAGATTAAAAGTCTTCCAGGATATTAGCCATGGAGCCCCTGGGCTGCTGTTAAGAGATGAGAAATAAGCTCTTTCCTTTCCAAATCCCGTTCCGTTCCCACATACAGCCTCAAAAAAAGCTAGGCGGAAACATGGAAAGATTTTGTTTGTTAACAGAGAGATCTCAGCAAAACGCCGTATTCCAAAATTCATTTGAGAACTTTTAAGGAGAGCCCTGCAGGATCAGACCACAAAGATAAGGTGGGCATTTGTGTGCCACAAAAAAACAACGAGGCATAGATTTTCATGTGCCGGTGCATATGTACAGATGCAAAGGTATAGATAATGATGCTGATTTAAAGTGAATTGTATTCTACTGGAGGAGTCTTTGAAAGGGGAAAAGGCTGTGTGGCTCAGCGGTAGAACATCCAGTTTGCAAGTGTAAGGTCCTGAGTTCGATTCCTGACATCTCCAGGTAGGGCTGCGAATGTCCTCTGCCCAAAATTCTTGGAGAAGTCATTGCTGGTCCGTGCAGACCAGTGATTCTCAAAGGGTGTGGCAGGAGAGGATGGCAAATAGGAAGGGAAGATTCAGGGACCACCAATATTACGATATATTCTGGGAATGAGTCATGTTCTGCATTGTTTCATACTTTCCACATGCCCCGTGGTCCTATTATAATGTAGTTGTGTTCTTTGTTAAAAAATCAAGCACCGCTAGGAGTTGTATGTTTTTGTTTTCCAATGCATTTCTTACCAATGAAAAAATCCTGTGAGGCGTGAGCATTTTTTACTCTGAAAGTGTGGCCCAAAATAAAAAAGGTTGAGAACCACTGGTGTTGACTAGGGTTGCCATAAAATTGAAAATCCAGGCACAAAGTTGTTGAGGTTTTTTTTTTAGTTTTGCCCAAAGTGGTTGAGCTCCCCCACCTCAAAAAAAAAAAAAAAAAAGTTGTTTTTGAGCTATTTTTAAGGAATTTGCCAAAATCTACACTTCCAAGATGGGTTGCCTTACGTCCAGATTTCCACCCGGATGCTGTTTATGATGGCCAAATCCTGGCTATGCACAGGAAACCCTAGCAGACGGTACTGAGCTCGATGTGTAAGGCAGCTTCCTATTTAAGTCAGCTATTTATCCGGTGCTGGAGGAGACTTGAGAGTCCCATAGACTGCAAGAAGATCAAACCGATCCATTCTGAAGGAAATCAGCCCTGAGTGCTCACTGGAAGGACAGATCCTGAAGCTGAGGCTCCAATACTTTGGCCACCTCATGAGAAGAGAAGACTCCCTGGAAAAGACCCTGATGTTGGGAAAGATGGAGGGCACAAGGAGAAGGGGATGACAGAGGACGAGATGGTGGGACAGTGTTCTCGAAGCTACCAGCATGAGTTTGACCAAACTGCGGGAGGCAGTGGAAGACAAGAGTGCCTGGTGTGCTCTGGTCCAGGGGGTCACGAAGAGCTCCTAAACGACTAAACAACAACAACAATAATTTATCCAGATCCCTGAGGACTAGAAACTTCTAAGATAAAGTAATAGGTAGAGCTAGTGACCTTCTGCATCCATAGCAGACATCCTACCACTGAGTTATGGCCCTTTGGCCCCATTGCGGCAAGGCACAGCCCCCAAAAGCAAAAAATAAGTTGTGTGTGTTTTTTTTTAACTAGGGACTGTTAAAATTAAACAAATAAGGAATGGACTGTTCCTCCTGGTCAAGGAGACTGCTGGGTTTCTGCTCAGACAAAAGCGCCCTGGGACAATGGGAGCGGGAAGTCCCACGGGGGCCGGCTGGGAGCGCTGAGAGGCGGCACGTAGGCCCCACGGTCTCTCGCTGGGGTCCCACATCTTTGGCTGGGACAGAGGAAAAGCCAGCCCAGGCGCCGAGAGCTTGCTCAGACGTGGCGGCGTGGCCAGGCGCCAGATCCCAGGCTGCATTGTACGTCAGGGCACATTGTCTGTGTCTCTGCGGGCTGCAACTTCCTCCTGGCCGCCGGGAACCAGAAATAACAGGGGCAGCCGTCTGTCGGTGTCCGTCCCTCGCTTTTTGAAAAGTTTCTGCTCTGCAAAGTATCCAGGAAGGCCTCTGGGCTGGGCCGTTCCCTGCCTGCTTTTCATTCTACTCACAAGAGGGCAGCATAATCGGCGTGCCTGGGATCAGGACCTCTAACTGCAGGAGGGTTGGGGGCCACTATTCAGGGTGGTTTTCCCAGTAGTGATGTATGGAAGCGAAAGCTGGACCATAAAGAAGGCTGATCGACGAAGAATTGATGCTTTTGAATTCTGGTGCTGGAGGAGACTCTTGAGAGTCCCATGGACTGCAAGAAGATCAAACCTCTCCATTCTGAAGGAAATCAGCCCTGAGTGCTCACTGGAAGGACAGATCGTGAAGCTGAGGCTCCAATACTTTGGCCACCTCATGAGAAGAGAAGACTCCCTGGAAAAGACCCTGATGTTGGGAAAGATGGAGGACGCAAGGAGAAGGGGACGACAGAGGACGAGGTGGTGGGACAGTGTTCTCGAAGCTACCAGAATGAGTCTGACCAAACTGCGGGAGGCAGTGGAAGACAGGAGTGCCTGGCGTGCTCTGGTCCAGGGGGTCACGAAGAGTCGGACACGACTAAACAACTAAACAACAACATTCAGGGTGGTGCTGAGAGAGGCAGGTTTCAGTCCACACACGGCCAAAAATAAGAAGTGCACTCCTAGATCAGAGCAAAGTCCCGTCTAGCTCAGTCTCTCACATGCCTCTCAGAAGCCCACCAATGGGGCATAAAGTCAAGGACCTAAATATATTAATTTTGAGTATTTGCACCCCACTCCCCATCCAAAAAGGATGGAGCGACTTACTTACAGTCAAAGCAAGACAGTCCCTAGCTGCAGGCTTGCAATCTTTAAAAACAAAAAAACCCACAACACACAAGGAAAGAGGGACAGGGAGGGCAGAGGAAAACCCAAACTCAGGCACTGATTTCAAAACTGTTGCCCTGTAACGACCAAACGTGGGCACAGTTCAGGGGCAGGTGGTGCCTGGTGGAGCTGGGCCTCCAGCAAAGCTGATGGAATAAACCTGCTTCGTAACTCTCCCTCTGAGGCAGCCTGGTGCCCCGAGGAGACAGGAGGACATACCCTCCGACTGCCCTGACAAAAACGGGACATTCAGATTTTTCTTGTGAGAGGCGGCCAAAATGGCTGCCGCGATCTCGCATTATTTGGGGCTGCACTTTGCAGGGCACAGCAGCCCAAAGCGCGTGTTTAGAGGTGCTGCGCAAGTTCGCTGCTCCCCCCCCCCCAAGCACCTTTGGGCCGCTGTGTCCAGAAAAAGCCCTTTTGGGAGGGCTGTAATCTTGAATGGGTCATGAGACTTGCACAGCAGTACAGGCGCAGAAGACTATGTCCTGGTTTCAGGCCTCTTCATATTGGAAGAGATGGGTGCAGGGAGGCTGTATGGGGCTGGCCTGTCAGGGCAGAGCAGATGGGGGGGGGAGCTCTGCTTCCCTGTTCCCCTGTTCTGGAATGGCCGTCCCCAGAAGAGATGCCTGGAATTGAAGCTGGAATCTACCAGATGCAAAGCAGATGTTCTACTCCTTTGAGGAGTCTCAGCATCCTGGGAGTAACCAGCCCACAAACCAGATCAGAAGCTGGTTCCAATCCTTGCTAGGAAAATTTCTTCCCTTGCTGACAGCCTGGACACAGATTCAGCCGTGCGCAGGATCAGGCCCTCTCTCACACCTCCTTACCGAGGCTCCCGATTTCTCACCTTGCCATATTCTGCGGTTGTTGTTCAATGTGTTGGCGCACTTCAGAGGGGTTGCGAAAGGAGAGATCTTGCCGTAGGGGGGCAGGGGGGTCTCTAGAAAAGAAAATAATAATAATAAGGGAAGGTATGAGCCGCTTTTAAATCTTTTGGTTCATATCTTGAGGATTAGGGGGCAGCGGGTGGGTGAGGCCTGCGTTTTGCTGCCATAAGATAAGTCCAGCATCCTATAAGCCCCAGCAAGACTGAATAACAGACAGGGATGGTGGGAGTTGAATACAGAAGAACATAAGAACATATTGAGAGGCAGTGTGGTGTAATGGTTAGAGGACCTGGGAGAGCAGGGTTCAAATCCCCACTCAGCCATGAAGCTCACTGGTTGTGACCCTGGAATGGCTGTCAACGTTTCCCGTTTTTTAAGGGAAATTCCCTTATTCCAAATAGGATTCCTCGAAAGAAAAGGGAAAAGTTGACAGCTATGGACCCTGGGCCATTCACCATCTTTTAGCCTCAAAGGGTTGTTGTGAGGACGAAATGGGGAGGAGGAGAAAGTATGTACACCACTTTGAGATCGTTGGAAGATAAAGGTAGTAAATAATAATAATAATAATAATAATAATAATAATAATAATATCAGCAGCAGGCTGCTGGATCTGGCTGATGGCCCATCTAGTCCGGCATCCCGTTTTCACAGGATCTGACCAGATGCATCATGGGAAACTCGCTAGCAGGGCCTGAATACAACAGCAATTCTCCCCTCCTGTGATTCGTAGCAACCGTTATTCAGAGGCAATGACAGTGGCAGGAGAACACAGATGTCCTGGCTATTAGCCATAGAGAGGCTTCACTTCCAATTTGTCCAATCCTCTTTTAAAGCCATCCAAATCGGTGGCTGTCTCACTGCCTCAAGTGGGAGAGAGTTCCATAGGGTTTTTAAAAATGTTTTTATTAACAATTTCAACATAACAGCATATCAAAATATATCATATTCATTATTTTCTCCCCTTTCCCCCCCCACCCCCCTCAAACCCTCCCTCCCCCAGAGACTTCCCTCAGCTCCTCTCTCTGATTTCTCAGCACATATTATTCTCTGCATGTTATAAAATTACACGAATCCTTACATTATCTGTCTACCATGTTATCAATCAATCAATTTGTGTATGTTTATTCAAAACCTGCCAAGGAGTCCAACTTGTTCTGTTTTTTTTTTAAGTGATTTGTAAAGAGTTCCCATTCTTCTTTAAAGTCACAGTTGTCCTTATCTCGCAGTTTGTATGTCAATTTAGCCATAGTTTAACTATGCATTGCGGGAAAGAGCACTTTGTTCAATCTGCCCCGGATCTCCTAGCACTCAGCTTCACTGGAGGTCTACGCAGAGCAGGTTCGGCCCCCGGGGAAAATAGAACGGGGAGCCTGTGGCCCTCGTGAACTTTCTGGGCTCTCCCAACTCCTATCAGCTCCAGCCAGTATGCCCAATAGCCAAGGATGATGGGCATTCTGGTCCACCAGATGCAGCCAGCATGGCCGGGGGCTGCTGGGAGTTGGAGTCCATCCCATTTGGGGGGCCCCGGGCTCCCCATCCCTGCTTTCCACCTCTGCATGTGCATTTGGTCTGTGATCCCAGATTGGTTGGGATGTGTGTCTACGAGAGGGAAGGTGGAAACCTGTGGCCCTTTGGCTGTTGCCCGACCACAACACCCACCATCCCTGGCCATAGGCCAAGCTTCCGAGGGCTGATGGGAGTTGTAGTCCGCCAACACCTGGAGGGTCAAAGGCTCCAAAACACCGCCTGCGTTCCTCACCAGGGATGGCGAGCCGGCTGAGATGATGCGGGTTGCAACAGTGGACGCTGCCCTCTCCGCCGGTGCTCTTGCAGAAGCTGAGGCGCTTGAGTTCGTGCGGGTGGCGCAGGTCGGGCCAGCGGAAGAGCCGGCACAGGAGGAGCGAGGCGGGGAGGCCCGGCTTGGAGCCTCGCGACTCCACCCAGACACAGCCCGACTCGCCCGCCCCCCTGCTCTCCACCGCCCACAGCAGCAGCTCCAGTTCCTTCTCCTTGAGCTTCTTGAAGAGGGCCAGAGCCGCCGGCTTCAATGCCCCGTGGCTGTCGTCAGGGCCGGGCGTGACGCAGCGGTGCCTCCAAAGCCGTTGTGCCAAGTTGGCTCGCCGAGACCGGAACATGAGGCTTTATGGAGACATAACGACAAAACCAACATTATTAATTTTTTGTGCGCACGTTCAAAGCATCTCCTCAATCGCATCCCTGTAAAGTAGCCTGTTGGAAGTGCAAGGATCATTCAGTTTGTAATTTAAGGGTTAATTCTGTGAGTGTGGCAGTCACCTGACCAAGTGGTGGTGGAGGTGTTGCTTAGCAATCAGGCAAAGCATCATGATCTTTGCTGAGGTTTTTTTTTGCAGGGGGGGGACCAGAGGGAGGGCCTCCTCGGTAGTGGCGCCCACCCTGTGAACGCCAATCAGATGTCAAACAGATAAATAATTGCACAACCTTCTGAAAACATCTGAAGGCAGTGCTATATAGAGAAGTTTTTAATGTGTGATGGTCTGTTGTGTTTCCGTATACCAGGCTTCCTCAACCTCGGCCCTCCAGATGTTTTTGACCTACAACTCCCATGATCCCTAGCTAGCAGGACCAGTGGTCAGGGATGATGGGAATTGTAGTATCAAAACATCTGGAGGGCCGAGGTTGAGGAAGCCTGCTGTATACAGTGGTACCTTGCTTCTCAAACGCCTTGGTTCCCAAACGCCAAAAACCCGGAAGTAAGTGTTCTGGTTTTCGAACGTTTTTCAGAAGCTGAACATCCAACACAGTTGGCGGCTATTGTTTCTGGGGCGCCTGCACCAATCAGAAGCTGCGTCTTGGTTTTCAAACAGTTCAGAATTCAAAACGGACTTCTGGAACGGATTACGTTTGGCGCTTTTGTTTTTGCTATTTATTTTGTGTTTTTGTTTTTGAGGCTTTTTCGGTTAATTTGTTTTTGTGATTGTGTGGAACCCAGTTCAGCTACTGACTGATTGACTATGTGACTGCAGAAATGAATAAAAGCCCCCCATCAAAACAATGACTATCATCTACAATACTGTCTTATTTATTTTATAGTATAGTACATTGATTATTGCTTTCATTTTATGGTTTTGGAACGCTTCGGTTTTGGAACGGACTTCCAGAACGGATTAAGTTTGAGAACCAAGGTACCACTGAATAGGGAAGCTTTTAATGTGTGGTGGTTTGTTGTGTTTCTGCATATTCTGTTGGAAGCCGCCCAGAGTGGCTGGGGCAACCCGGTCAGATGGGTGGCATAATAATAATAATAATAATAATAATAATAATAATAATAATAATAATAATAATACGTGACAGAGCATTTGCTGTGTGTGCAGAAGGTCCCAGGCTCAGTTAGAGCCGGGAGAGACTCTGCTGCCCGAAAGAGCTGCTGCCAGCCAGTGTTGCCAGTATTGAGCTACATGGGCCAGTGGTCTGACTCAGTAGAAGGCAGAAATTCCTAACTATTCACTAACAGGCAAAAAGTCTGCCCCTTGTGAGATGAAGAGATCTCCTTCTCTAGAGGCTGGAAAGTCATCTGTCGGGGAAGCCACAATAGTATCAAGCAGCGAAGTGGATTAGATAATTTCTGAGACCTCCTCTGACTCTCAAATGCTCAAACAGTTCCTTCACATCTGTTGGAGGCAGCTAGGCAGCCCGGCTGAAAATCCCAGAGCCTGCTCTGCTGATTCCCTGCAAACAGCAGCCAGCCAGCGGCACAACATCACAAAGCAACTAGCATCCATTCTGCATTACAGCCACATTCTAACCCACATGGACTTGTGCAAACAGAGGCACACAAATGGGAAAGAAACCCTGTGTATGTGACAACCGGAGCAAGAATTCTTTAAGCCCAAAAATGAAAAAGAAACCCCAGTACCAACGAAAGCAGATGAAGATGATGGACTTTGCAGAACTGGCAAAGCCAACAGGAAAAATCTGAAAACAGCACAATCAAGTACCGGGTATTCCAAAAGGATTGGAGTAAATTTATGCAATATTTCAAAGATTACTGTAAGCAATTAACATCACTAGCAGGGCTGTCTGATGGCTTGCACTGAGAAATTTTCTATCTTTCTATCTTTCTTTAAATTTTGAGACGTTCTGTCATAAGTCTAATTGGAACTGGAAAGCGTATACAGTAAATTGCAATGATATAAAGGTTAATTTCGAAAGCCATGAGTCGTTGATAGTCTCTAAAGAGCCAGGGTGGTATTGTGGATAATGATGATGTGAATGTATAACGTTAAATGGAGAATAAATAAAAATTAAATATAAAAACGGGGTGGGGGCAGGGAAACCAACCACACTGACCCAATCAGGGGCCACATTCACAACCTACATTTAAAGCGCTGTGATAATACTGCTTTAAACAACCACGGCTTCCCCCAAAGAATTCTGGGAACTGTAGTTAGTTAAGGGTGCTGAGAGTTGTTAGGAGACTCCTGCTTCCCTCACAGAGAACTATAGTTCCCAGAGGTTCCAATGAAGAGGGATTGACTGCTAAAACGCTCTGGGAATTGTGGTTCTCAGAGAGGACTGCAGGGGATGGGGATCTCCTAAAAACCCTCAGCACCTTCCACACGCTACAGCTCCCAATATTATTTTAGAGAAGCCATGACTGTTAAGAGCAGTGGCATAGCGTGGGTTGTCAGCACCCGGGGCAAGGCAAGTAATTTGCGCCCCTAACGCCTAACCTGCCGCCGCTGCCAGCTTCTTCTTGCTGCTGCCTGGGCTGGGGTATTTACGGTAAGGTAGCCACGGCGGCGGCGGCGGGTCCGTGTCAGGTGATCTGAGGTGAGTTGCCGCTGGCGCTGCCACCCAAACGACGCCGCTTGCCCGGAGGAGGAGGAGGGCAGAGAGGCGAGGAAAATGCAACATGGCCCAGCAGCTGCTGCAGCAGCAGCAGCGGCGGCGGGGCTGTGAGGAGGGGCTGCCTGGCGCGCCCTCCACAGCCCTGACGCGCGGGGACCGTGGCGAGCGCTGAGAGCCGCTGCCTGCCGGACGCCTTCAGCCCGGACGCGCGCACAGCTCGTCGGTTCCGCGAGACATGGGGCTCTGCTACAGCCTGCACCCGAGGCTCTTCGGCGACTCCGGAGGCGGCAAGCGTGCCCCCCCAGATGTTGCTCCCGGTGTGGCCGGCCCCCCCTGCACCCCCCACGCTACGCCACTGGTTAAGAGTGCTGAGAGGAGAACCCTCATTCCCAGCACCCACCAGCTACAATTTCCACCACGGTTTAACTAACAATCCCTCTTCCCAGGGAATTCTGGGAATTGTAGCTCCGGGAGAGGAACAGGGGGTCTCCTATCAACTCTCAGCACCCTTAACAAACTACAGGATTCTTTGGGGGAAGAAGCCATGGCTGTTTATAGAGGCATCACAGAGCTTTAAATCTCTGGTCAGCGGGGGCTATTTCCCACACCAACCTCTGCCCTTGTCAGCACATTACCACCAGTGCCGGATTTACCTATAAGCTAAACAAGCTATAGTTTAGGGCCCCCCTCTCTTGGGGGCCCCCCAAAAAAATTAAAGGAAAAAACACCTGGATGTACATTTCCAAAATATAAGATAAAAACAAATAAAACAAACCTACAATTATTATTTCATGTTATAGCAAGTTTCTAGAGACTAGATTATGAATCTTTGTAAACTGTTTCGAAAGGAACTTTCGTGATTGCCAAATGCCAATCAAAGTGTTTGCATTATTAAGTTTGTGATGAATAAAAAAAAAATTTAAGTTAGAGCTTAATAATTATTTCACTTTTAATATACTTCTTCTTAATGGTATTTCACTATTAATATACTTCTTCTTAACTGTGTTTCAGTTCAACATTACTTTGAAAAAAAATACATATTTTCTTATGTGCCAAAGGCTTTAGATACCTATTCAGTCCATAAATTACCAGGTAGCATATATTCAACACAGCAAAAAAACCCAGCGACAATTTGTTGTTGACAAAGGACAGCTGGACATATAAAGGGCCCCATTACCTTCAGTAGCTCAGGGCCTCATCAAACCTAAATCCGGCCCTGGTTAGCAAATTATCACCCGTGCGCCCCGCGTAAGCCACAGTGCACGCGCGGAGGGCATCTAACATGTTAATGCACCCGCCCCGGTACCCAGCAGCAGCAAGCAGGTTCCCTAACTGCACGGCGAGTTAGAGACGCCTGTCCAAAAGCGAGATACGGCGGAACACACTCACTGTGAAGGCAAAGAGCGGCTGGACACACCACTGGGTGCAGAACCCGCCAGGAGACCAGGACGGCTCAACCCACAAACTTCCTGGCAAGCTCTTTTCTTGCGGGCTGTTCCCTCCCCAGGCTTCCTCTGTCCAGCCTCTCTCTCTCTCTCTCTCTCTCTCTCTCTCTCTCTCTCTCTCTCTCTGCGTGGGAGGCAGCAAGCAGGCGGAGGAAACGGGGCGTCAGTGGGGTGGGGGGAGAGCTTGGGGGAAAAAAACTTGGTCTGGAGGGATCTCTGCCAGGGCAAGTCATGCCAATGGCAGCAGGCAGCTGCCAGGGTTGACCTGAAGGTTTTCTCGGTGCCAGGGATGTCAGGGGGGGGAAAAGGTTGTTGTTGTTTAGTCCTTTAGTCGTGTCCGACTCTCTGTGACCCCCTGGACCAGAGCACGCCAGGCACTCCTGTCTTCCACTGCATCCCGCAGGTTGGTCAAACTCATGCTTCGAGAACACTATCCAACCATCTCGTCCTCTGTCATCCCCTTCTCCTTGTGCCCTCCATCTTTCCCAAAATCAGGGTCTTTTCCAGGGAGTCTTCTCTTCTCATGAGGTGGTCAAAGTCTTGGAGCCTCAGCTTCAGGATCTGTCCTTCCAGTGAGCACTCAGGGCTGATTTCCTTCAGATTGGATAGGTTTGATCTTCTTGCAGTCCATGGGACTCTCAAGAGTCTCCTCCAGCACCATAATTCAAAAGCATCAATTCTTCTGCGATCGGCCTTCTTTATGGTCCAGCTTTCGCTTCCATACATCACTACTGGGAAAACCATGGCTTTAACTATACGGACCTTTGTTGGCAAGGTGATGTCTCTGCTTTTTAAGATGCTGTCTAGGTTTGTCATTGCTTTTCTCCCAAGAAGCAGGCGTCTTTTAATTTCGTGACTGCTGTCACCAACTGCAGTGATCATGGAGCCCAAGAAAGTAACATCTCCCACTGCCTCCATTTCTTCCCCTTCTATTTGCCAGGAGGTGATGGGACCAGTGGCCATGATCTTAGTTTTTAGTTTTATCAAACATTAAAAACATCTCTATACCAGGCTGCTTTCAGATGACCTAAAAGTCATTTAGTTTCTGGGCAATCCACAGAGAGGATGCCACTACCGAGAAGGCCCTCTGCCTGGTTCCCTGTTAACTTCACTTCTCGTAGGGAGGGAACCGCCAGAAGACCCCCGGAGCTGGACCTCTGTGTCCGGGCTGAACGATGGGGGTGGAGACGCTCCTTCAGGTATACTGGACTGAGGCCATTTAGGGCTTTAAAGGTCAGCACCAATACATTGAATTTCACTCAGAAACATACAGGGGGCCAATGTAGATCTTTCAGGACTGGTTTTATATGGTCCCAGCATCCGCTCCCAGTCACCAGTTCAGTAATGGGGGGCAGCAGTGGAACACAGACCAAGATTAAACCCCCATCGGTCTGGCACCTGCTATAGCAGCATAGTAGGGAAAGGAGAAAGAAAAAAAATCTGGCAATTGTTCAGCAGCGGAAAAAGGCTGCCCCTTTAGGGATGGAGGGCGTCCAAGACTGATGGCTCAGAGCTGGCTATCTCTTACACTTCCTCCTTCAATTTTCCAGGGAGATAAGCGAGATTTGACTGGCGCCCGGGGCTGCCCCCATCTTCTTTGAGCAGGCAGCTCCAGAGATTTGGGGGATGGGTGGTGACAAACCTGTGAGTTCCCCCCACTATCCTCAACCACCCCCCTCCATGGTCAAAGGGGTGCCCTTGTCACAATTAAAATGCATCTTGCATTTTTTTAAACATGGTTTTTAGCAAGTTGGCCACCCTAATAAAGCAGTAGCTCTCAGGCTAACTTGTGTACTTGGCTACCTAGTAAATTACGGTAGCATTATTTGGCGCTCTTTATGCATTCGCAGAGAATGCCATTATCATTTTGTGTGTATCAAACCTCCTTATCCTTATCCTTTGAAAAGTTGTGTGTTTTGTACACAACCCCATACAGTTAAATCACATCCCGTTGCCCAAGAACCCTGGGAACTGTAGCTTACCCCTTCACAGAATTACAGCTTCCAGCATGCTACAGTTCCCAGAATTTGTTTTGCCTTGTGCACGCGCTTTAAATATATGTTGTGTACAGTGGTACCTCTGGTTATGTACTTAATTTGTTCTGGAGGTCCGTTCTTAACCTGAAACTGTTCTTAACCTGAAGCACCACTTTAGGTTATGGGGCCTCTTGCTGCCGCCGCCGCCGCACAATTTCTGTTCTCATCCTGAAGTAAAGTTCTTAATCTGAGGTACTATTTCTGGGTTAGCGGAGTCTGTAAGCTGAAGCGTCTGTAACCTGAAGCGTATGTAACCCGAGGTACCACTATACGCAGTTTTAGTCTGGGAAGGCCCTCTGCCCCAAGCACGTGGCGTTCCTCAGAGAATCCCGGGAACTATAGTTTGCGAAGGGTGCTGGGGACTGTAGCGCTCTGAGGGTTAAAATTACAGTTCAACAGAGCAGGAGGATGTGCTTTGAACCTGCTTTTAAGCAGGGTGTTTATGGAATCCCACGTCTGCCGCCGCAGGATTGCAAGAGAGGCCGGGAACAGCGCTTTGCAAGGCTGGCCCAGGCAGGGGCCGCCAAGTCATACCATCACAGAACAGACGGTTGGCACCGGTTGGCACCGCCGGACCCCGCAGAGGCAAAGAGATGTGGAGCCCCGGTTCCTACAGGGGAGTTCCCGGAGGGGCCGGCTGCATTCTTCGCCAGATTTCAGGCCTGTCCAGGCTGTGACCTTTGCAGAGAGCTCCAGCGAGTCTGGGATTTTGCAGAGAGAGAGGATCTTATCAAGAGAACCAGGAAACGGCCTGGAGCTGAGCTGGAGACAAGCAGGCAGGGCTAGCCGGTGTCAGGAATGGGGAAGTGGCGACCGAAAGGGGAAGAGGAGGAGGGGAGGAGAGAATAATGCAAGAACCCAGCAGCGAACGCTGGAGGGCTTGGGGCAGGGAAGCAGAGAATCGTAGCGTTGGAAGGAAGGGGCGCCGAGGGTCATCTAGTCCAACCCGCTGCAATGCAGGAATCTCAGCATCCATAACACTCTTCAGAAATTGGGTTTTGCCCCTCAAGCCCTTCTAAGTCTGGGCTTGGGCCAAGCAGAAGCAACGGTTAGGCAAAGAATTATAGACACCGAGAGACAACAGGACTGCTTAAGGTGCCCCGACTACAAAATTGTAGAAATTGAGAGATATATAGCTGCACCAGCAGCATATCTCTTTTTTTCTTGTATCCAGAAATGCAAGAAGGGCTTTTACACTTGCCAGAAGCTCGGCTCTGCCCTCGCCAGTCTTGGAAGGGTCCATTTAAAAAGTCCCAGAGAATTTGCACCTGTCCATCGGGGAATATGGGGACGTGGCTGGTGCTGTGGGTTAAACCACAGAGCCTAGGGCTTGCTGATCAGAAGCTCGGCTGTTCGAATCCCTGTGACAGGGTGAGCTCCCGTTGCTCGGTCCCTGCTCCTGCCAACCTAGCAGTTCGAAAGCACGTCAAAGTGCAAGTAGATAAATAGGTACCACTCCAGCGGGAAGGTAATCGGCGTTTCCATGCGCTGCTCTGGTTCGCCAGAAGCGGCTTAGTCATGCTGGCCACATGACCCGGAAGCTGTACGCCGGCTCCCTCGGCCAGTAAAGCGAGATGAGCGCCACAACCCCAGAGTCAGTCACAACTGGACCTAATGGTCAGGGGTCCCCTTTACCGCCCTATACCTGGGGGTCTCAGGGCGATTCACAGATCCACCCCAGCCCACTCATTAAGTGGTTGCCTTGTCCCTCCTTGAAAAAAAATGCACAGAGCTCACGGATAAAGTCGGAAGAGTGATGTTCTATGCCACATCCACTTTGAGTGCCATGTGCTCTCCAAGACTCAGATTAAGTCTACTGGATCCACATTTCAACCAGATCACTTAGAAAAGCAAAAGTTTGAGTGTGCACACTTTTTTTTTGTCTTTTGGGGGAGGGCTGATCTGGGGAGGGAGAGAAGTGCCCAAAAGGGATTGTGCCCAAAAGGCAACATGCTCAGAAATCGAAATCTGCTCACGGCCCTATAATGCTTGGTGACCTCAGTCTTGCAATGTCATGAATCACCACCCTGCAGTAATTATTTAAACCACAGAGCCTAGGACTTGCCGATCAGAAGGTCGGCGGTTCGAATCCTCATGACGGGGTGAGCTCCCGTTGCTCGGTCCCTGCTCCTGCCAACCTAGCAGTTCAAAAGCACCTCAAAGTACAAGTAGATAAATAGGTACTGCTCCGGTGGGAAGGTAAATGGCATTTCCGTGCGCTGCTCTGGTTCGGCAGAAGTTCACCTGGAAGCTGTAGACCGGCTCCCTCGGCCAATAAAGCAAGATGAGCACTGCAACCCCAGAGTCGGCCATGACTGGACCTAATGGACAGGGGTCCCTTTACCTTTATATCTCATTGTTTTATTAACATTAACTTGGCAGATCAGACCAATAATCCATCTATCCTAATATCCTGTTTCCAGCTGTGGCCAGGCAGATGCTGTTGGGAAGCTTACACAGGTTACGTAATAATAATAATAAATAAAAATAAAAATAAAAATTTCCCCAACCACTCTGGGCGGCTTCCAACAAAATATTAAAAATGCAATGAAACATCCAACATTAAAAACTTCCCTAAACAGGGCTGCCTTCAGATGTCTTCTAAAAGTCAGATAGTTGTTTATTTCCTTGACATCTGATGGGAGGGCGTTCCACAGGGCAGGCGCCACTACCAAGAAGGCCCTCTGCCTGGTCCCCTGTAATTTCACTTCTCACAGTGAGGGAATTGCCAGAAGGCCCTCGCACTGGACCTTAGTGTTATGAGGATGATGGGCATTAACTGTTGTTTGTTCTTACCACCATTCAGAGATAGACTGCTTCCCAACATGGCAGTTCCATTTTGATCTCATGGTTTATCATCATCGATAGGCTTATCCTCCTCTGCTAACGTACCTAACGCTTCTTTAAAAGCCATCTGAGGTAGTTTCGATCATTGCCACTTCTTGTGGCAGGGAGTTCTGCAAGTTCGTTGTGTGAAGAAGTGCTGATCTGATGAAAATATAGCCAGTGTTCAAAGATACTTTATTAGCTTTTCAGGCTACATGAGTGTTTATTAGAGACAGAGGAAGGGCTGAACCAGGAAGCTGGAGGGGTTGGTAGGCACACAAGGAATGGGGCAGGAGGCGTATTCGAATTGCATCTTTCCCCTCTTGGGTACTCTGGAAACTCGCTTGGAGAACATGGGAAAAGTCAGTCCGCCCAATCCCAGGGCACCCCAACTCCATTCTGATTGCAAGAAGCCAACTTTGCAAACTGCGTAGCCCCAGGAACCCATTGGTACAGAGAGGCAATATAATTGTTATGTACTGAAGTTCTCACCCTGGGCCAGCAGGGGGATACTGTAGATAGTTATGCAAATGAAGGATCGAAAGTGACGTTCAGTGACTGGATAGTTTTAGAAAGTTGTTACAGTAACGTGGTACTGGAGCTATATATAAGCAGGCTGATTGAGCCCTTCAGTTCAGTTCAGTTCTGGCCTCTGAATAAACAAGAGCTGTCTGAAGAATTGCTGTGTCGTCTGATATGTTCACCCACAACTTAACACTAATGACCTTGTGTATCTGGATCAGAAACAACACAGCCCTCTCTAAAAATCAGATTCGGTCTATAATCACCGCAAACACAGACCACTTCAAAATGCCACTGTGCATGATGGTTTTATTGCAGGGGGCGGGGTCACATGAATCTCCCCTGTCCCATAAAAATCAAAACAAAACCCCCTGCATGAAGAAAGTCAGCACCTCAGGGGCAAGAGGCCTGATCACCCCTTTGGCTTGGCACACTATGTTTCTACATGCAGGGAATTTTGCTTTAATATGGTTCATGTGTATGTGAGAAGCACTAAAACAGGCTGAAGTCATCGTGAGAACATGCAAGGTAGAATGAGGCTTTCCTGGCTCTTCTAAGCTGTGTTGAAGAGGGCATTTCAGCTGCCTCCCCTCCAATCCTTACCATGCAAAACCACCAGCAGCAGCGGCTGAAATTCCCTCTGCCCCAGGAGCCCTGTTTTCCTAGGTATACTGATAGAGGACATCTCCAGAAGTTGTCAGACTCCGACTTCCAGCATGGCCAGTGGCTCATGGAAGATGGGAGTTGTAGTCCAGCCACTTTCCCACCCCTGTCCTAGACACATGTCCCAACCAATCAGGGAACACATCTCAAATGCACTTACTGGCATTGTGCTGGAAAGGAGGGGGAACTGGCTTTTTCCAGCTGGTGTTGGACTCCATCTTCCATCAGCCCCAACCCAGCACAGCCTATGGTTCGGGAAAGCTGGGAATTGTAGTCCAGCCACATCTGGAGGGCTGTAGGTTTCCTATCTGTGGCTTAAGGTCTCCCTAAGCTGCAGTGGTGGAATTCCAGGACAATGTACGTTGTTTTCCCCCCTTGAATGAGCCAGCCGGATACAGGCTGGGAGTCTGTATATCTTTGTTTGGAGTCTTCTATTTCTGTTGAGTCGTCCCCAGCCCAGCAGCTGACGGAAATCCAGCGCAGACACCGGCTTTTTTTGTCTCTCTCCTTTTCCCAGAGTCAAGCCGTCGTTTATCCTCATCACTCTTGGAGAACTGGGTTATATCGGTGGTTGGGTGTTGCTGGTTTATTTCATTTTGGTCCTGTTTACATCTCAGGAGCCTGAAACAGAATAGAAGTTCAGTCGAGGGGGGGAGGGAACTATCCTGCCCTAAACTCCTGTTCCTCTGATCAGTCGGTTCCTGGTGAGGATCTAGTGAGCAAAACCCAGCAGGGTTCACTGGTTGCCCATACTCTAGCCCAGGCATAAGCAAACTCCAGCCCTCCCGATGTTTAGGACTACAATTCCCATCATCCCTAGCTAACAGGACCAGTGGTCAGGGATGGTGGGAATTGTAGTCCCAAACATCGGGAGGGCCGGAGTTTGCCTATGCCTGCTCTAGATTGTCTTTGGTTTTTGTTTTGTTTTTTAAAGATATTTATTAAAGTTTCAAAAAAAAAAAGGATTACAGAATAAGAAAAAGAAGAGAAAAAAAGAAAAAAAAGGAAAAGTACAAAGTACAAAAAAAATAAAAACAGTTAAAAAGAAATCCATCTTTTCATGTCTTATCTTTCATTTGCTTGTTTCCCTGACCTCCTCACACCTCCTTTTTTTGTATTCCAGTTCAGTTAGTTAATTCAGCAAATCCTTTCCCTCCTTGTTTTTATCTTAATCCTTTACCTTAATGTATTATAACTTTACATTCTCACCTAATAACAATCCATTTTTACATACTCCTTTATAACATTGCTGCTAAAACCTCTTAACTTCATTCCGACATCATTCTAACATTCATTAATTTTGCAGTATTTATGTAAGTAGCCTTTAAATTTCTTCCAATCTTCTTCCACCGACTCTTCTCCCTGGTCTCAGATTCTGCCAGTCATTTCTGCCAGTTCCATATAGTCCATGACCTTCATCTGCCATTCTTCCAGGGTGGGTAGATCTTGTGTCTTCCAATACTTTGCAATGAGTATTCTTGCTGCTGTTGTAGCATACATAAAAAAAATTCTAGATTGTCTTTGGTTAGCCTTCTTGGTTTATTATTTATTTGGGAAGCTGGCTTCTCCAGCAAAAACTTTCCTAGTCTCAAACTCCTGCCCTTCACACTCATATGTGTGTGTTTTATTGCTGTGCACACCCCTTTTCCTGGAGCAGACAGAAGTTTAGGGGGCAGCACTACTAAGTTTATTTTCTTTGGATGAGACAGTCAGGGAGCCTTAAAGTGCCCCTGTGGCATTTGCTCTATTTACAAATATACAAGTAGAACACAGCCAGCATAGCTCAGTCGGTAGAGTGTGAGACTCTTAATCCCATGGTTGTGGGTTCAAGCCCCATGTGGGGCAAAAGATTCCTGCATTGCAGGGGTTTGGACTAGTGGTGGGTTCCAACTCTACAATTCTATGATTCTATGATCTATATCAGGGGTCAGCAAACTTTTTCAGCAGGGGGCCGGTCCACTGTCCATCAGACCTTGTGGGGGGCCGGACTATATTTTGAAAAAAATAATAATGAACGAATTCCTGTACCGCACAAATAACCCAGAGATGCATTTTAAATAAAAGCACACATTCTACTCATGTAAAAACACCAGGAAGCCCCTACAAATAACCCAAAGATGCATTTTAAATAAAAGGACACATTCTACTCATGTAAAAACATGCTGATTCCCAGACCGTCTGCATACCGGATTGAGAAGGTGATTGGGCTGGATCCGGCCCCCGGGCCTTAGTTTGCCTTCCCATGATCTGTATCATCATTTGATGCTGGTGACCCCAGTTTTACAAGGGTTTGAGTGCTAGACCAGGGTTCAAATCCCCACTCAACCATGATGCTGACCGGGTGACCTTGGGCCAGTCATAGAATCATAGAATCATAGAGTTGGAAGAGACCACAAGGGCCATCGAGTCCAACCCCCTGCCTCTCAGCCTAGCCTACCTCACAGGGTTGTTGTGGGGATTAAATGAGGAGGACTTTGAGCTCCTTAGAGGAAAAGGAGGGATATAAATGTAGGAAATTATTATTATCAGTAGTAGTAAAACGATAAAGTCGTGGACGACTCTGGGGTTGCGGCGCTCATCTCGCTTTACAGGCCGAGGGAGCCGGCGTTTGTCCACAGACAGTTTTTCCGGGTCTTGTGGCCAGCATGACTAAGCAGCGCACAGAAATGGCGTTTACCTTCCTGCCGGAGCGGTACCTATTTATCTACTTGCACTTTTTGGTGTGCTTTTGAACTGCTAGGTTGGCAGGAGCTGGGGCAGAGCAACGGGAGCTCACCCCGTCGCACAGAACTGAACCACTGACCTTCTGATGAGCAAGTCCAAGAGGCTCAGTGTTTCCCAACCTTGTGCCTCCAGCTGTTTTTGAACTACAACTCCCATCATCCCTGACTAGCAAGACCAGTGGCAAGGGATGATGGGAATTGTAGTCCAAAAACAGCTGGAGGCACAGGGTTGGGAAACACTGGTTTAGACCACAGTGCCACCCGCGTCCCAGATCAGTAGTAGTATTAAATCATAATTGTCTGTTATTAAATAGTAGTAGTAGTGTTTTGATTTCCTACTCGCCATTTACCTTACGGTCCCAGGGCCTGTTACAGGCATTTAAAATATCACATTAAAAAGATGCTGTTGGATCACAACTCCCATCATTCAGAACAATTGGTTAAGCTGGCAGGGAATGATGGGAGTTGTAGTCTCACATCATCTGGAAGGGGCATCAGGCTGAAGAAGAGCAAAGTGGTTGGTAACTGGAAGGACCTCTGCCTGAGATGCTGGAGAGCTGCTGCCAGTCAGAGTGGACATCACTGGTGAGATGCATGTATAGCCAGACCTGGCAGAGAGCAGCTTTTTATATTACGCAGAAGCAGCCTTGTTAAACTAGATCTCCCACCCAAATGTGCATTACAACATGGCAAATAGTTATCCACTTCTGCGGTCCCAGGCTGGCAGCAAAAAAAACCCAGCACGCTTATGATCAGTCCCTTCCTTAAACTGGTTCCCGCCGGATCTTTTGGACTACAATTCCCATCATGGCAAATGACAATGGATGATGGGAGTTGTAGTCCAGGTTGGTCAGAGCAGCAATTGAGAAGCGTAGAAAACAAACAAAAACAAACTTACATGGTATCGTGGCATACAACGTACCAGCCAGGATGAATCCTCAAGATCTGAAGAACCTGGGGCAAAGGCTCGCCCGGAAGGGTAAGGTGGCGCAGGAGCCTGGCAGCTCAGCATGGCGCAACCCACAAGGCCAGGCACCCATGGGAGACGGAAACCCTTTAGTCCAGAATCTCCTTCAGGCACCAGCAGCAGAGGAGGACGTACACACATTCGCGGAGAGCTTGCAGGGCCCAGTAACCCAGACTGACCACATTCCCGCTTTTGTAGTAGGGGAGGGCAAGCGGCCGTGTGGCCCTTGGGCGGCCAAAGTAGGGGCCCGTGAGGGCCGCCAAGACCCACGGACGTGGGGCTGCAAACCTCTGCAAAGGAAGATGCATGGTCAACTCTGGGGAGGCTGGCTCAGAGCTGGCTTTTAGCAGACCGACACTGTCCTTTTGTGCAAATCGCTGGAAACTTCTCAGTTATCCGAGAGGTCACAAGGCCGCTTTCGGTGCTGCTGAGGCCTGGCCCTCGCTAGCTAGCCTAATACCAGAACAGTCCCCTCTCTTGTCACATGTGGAGAGAAACCCCGCACCCGGAAACCCTTTCCAAACCACAAGGGCATCTCAGTGTCACAGAATCCTACGTTCTAGTGCTGGAAAGCCCCATCACCGATTCTTTCAAATAGGGTTGTTTTTCCGGGTTTATTATGACAAGGCGCAATCAGTGCTTGTTAGAAAAGCGGCCTGTACTGTATTTTTCGCTCTATAAGACGCACCAGACCACAAGACGCACCTAGATTTTGGAGGAGGAAAACAAGAAAAAAAATATTCTGAATCTCAGAAGCCAGTGAAGCGCAGTGAAAGCAGCAATCCCTCTTGCTGTTCTGGCTTCTGGGATAGCTGCGCAGCCTGCATTCGCTCCATAAGACGCACACACATTTCCCCTTACTTTTTAGGAGGGGAAAAGTGAGTCTTATAGAGCAAAAAATACGGTAATTCAACAGGTGACCTATGCTTCCTTCCCGTCATGAGAAAACCACTGATTTGAGGTCTGTGGTGTGGAGGGAGTCTTGTGCGCAGCGCAAGCTGTTAGCCACAATGCAGGTGTGATGCGGGGGAATGCACCACCAAAATGTTATTTTTTTTAACATTATAGGCAGCTGAGGGGCTAGGCAGGGCGGTTTCGATCTAAGCAGGGGCACAAAAGGCCACTTTTAACTGCTTTCACAACCTACATTGTTCCACCCTACTGAAATTGATGCCAATCCCGACGTGGGGGGCAGATCGCCTTTTTGTGCCCATTCTCCCCACTCGCAAGGATATTAACAACAGTAGAGTCAGCATCTGGCAGCCTTGAGCTGCTGAGGTCCCAACGCCTGAGGTTCCCCCCATAAATTCATTTTCAACTTTGACCCACCCTTTTAACTTCCCATGGTCCTTGGCGTTCTGTAACACTGGGGCTTTATGGGTAATTAAAAAGGCTGCCCTGAACTAGGGCTAGGCAGAGCGGTCAGTTTCAGCACCAGCTCTCTGCTTCTTGATTTTCCAATATTCAGTCCTCCACATCAGCCTGCAAATCTGTTTTTAAAAGTCCTCATAAAAATAAATCCATGCTCTAGTGCAAATTTCTCCCACTATACATAGCTTTCTGTGCAAAAGTTTCCCCTGACAGAATGCATTTTGGTATGTTATTTTCACTAATGGGTGCATTGCTATCCACATTTTAGCCAAATATTTGTGTTGATGTATGTAAGGTAAAGGACCCCTGGACGGTTAAATCCAGTCAAAGGCGACTATGGGGTTGTGACACTCATCTCGCTTTCAGGCCGAGGGAGCCGGTGTTTGTCCACAGACAGCTTTCCGGGTCATGTGGCCAGCATGATTAAGCCGCTTCTGGAGCACGGATAACTGTGACAAGTGCCAGAGTGCACGGAAACCTTCCCGCTGCAGCGGTACCTGTTTATCTACTCGCACTGGTGTGCTTTTGAACTGCTCGGTTGGCAGGAGCTGGGACAGAGCAACGGGAACTCGCTGCATCACAGGGAATCGAACCACCGACCTTCCGATCGGCAAGACCAAGAAGCTCAGTGGTTTAAACCACAGCGCCACCTGCTCCCCTTTACCTTCCCTTCCCTTGCTCTTTCTATTGTTGGCCTGAGAACTGCAATGCAAAATTCAGAGAAGTGTGCATTTCAGTTCCCTTATTGTTTCACAGTGGCGTAGCGTGGGGGGTGCAGGGGGTGCCGGCCGCACCGGGCGCAACATCTGGGGGTTAGGGGGCACAAATCCACGGGTTAGGGGGCGCAATCCACAGGCTAGGGGGCACAAATTACTTGCCTTGCCCCGGGTGCTGACAACCCACGCTACACCACTGTTGTTTCAGAAGGTGTGAAGCAGCCATATGAGCTGAGTTGCATTTCTTCCCTGTCCCTAAGCCCCACTCGGCTCGCTTGACAGAGGAGGGGGTGAATCAGAGGACCTTTTCCCCATGGCATCCTCAAAACTGGACCCAGCTTTGTTGGAATAGCTTCTAGAGTGAATTTTGATCAAATAGGTTTGAAAAACAGACTTGAGCCCCATTCATACCAGACATTAGAAGCAGTATCCTATCACTTTAAACAGATAGCATTCTGGGAGCCAGCATGGCCAATGGTCGGGGCTGATGTGAGCTGTGGTTCAGCAACCTCAAGGTGGCGCCAGGCTCCCTGCCCCTGATATGGCAAATTTGGGGGTGTGGGAAGGTCAAAGAAAGGATTCGAGCGCTACACTTTGGCACCACTGGACCCTGCAGAGCCCGTATCTCACGCCACCTTGCCCACACCCCACTGTTAAAACACACAGCAGAACATAACCCAAAGAGGCAAAGAGTTTATTCCCAGGGTCTACTGTCCCCTCACATGATGGACGGAACAGTGTTTACAGCCAACTGTCACAAGGACAGGGCTGGCCAATCACATTCTCGATGTGAGAGCAGTCCCTTGATGGCCCAGCGGTAGTAGCGGCACCAACGCCATTTTGCCTCGGCCTGGCCCAAGCCTTAACCAAGCCAGGCTTAACCAAGCCTTGTCAGCTCTCCAGCGCTGGCCAGCGGTTGCCGGGGCAACGAGCATCAGGCCTAGCCAGGCTTCAGTGGCGGGAGTTGCGCTCGTCCTCTTCGTTTTCCAGCTCATAGGCCGGCCGGTAGCATTCCCGCCCTGCGGCGTTTGTATAGCGCAGCGCCGGATTCTTCTGTGTGTTACTCATGCTCCCAAGCGAAGTGTAGCTGTCAAGAGGGATCGGGGTGGGGGAGAGAGACAGGATGGATTTAAGCCACAGCAAGCAGGGGCACTTCATCTCCAATGTGCCTTAGAACATTTTCCGTATTTTTCGCTCTATAAGATGCACTTTTCTCCTCCTAAAAAGTAAGGGGAAATGTGTGTGCATCTTATAGAGTGAATGCAGGCGGGAGGCTCTGCTCAGCGCTCCCTTTAAAGAGCCGCGTGGAGCGTGTGAGCGGCTCTTCAGGACTTTTCCCTGAGGAGGGAGAAGGGCTGCCCCTCTCCCTCCTCAGGGAAAAGCCCTCAAGAGTCGCACACACACTCCACACACTCTTTAAAGGGAGCGCGGCTCTTGGGGGAGCCTTAGCCGCACACAGCCTCTCCCGGGCAGGGGATGAAGGCTCCTCTTGCCTGGGAGAGTTTGTGCGTGGCCAAGCAAGAAGCCAGGACAGCCAGCAGGATCGTTGCACAGCGATCCCGCTTGCTATCCTGGCTTCTGGGATTCAGAATTTTATTATTTTGTTGTTTTCCTCTTCCTAAAACTAGGTGCGTCTTATGGTCTGGTGCATCTAATAGAGCGAAAAATACGGCACTTATTTACATTTATTCCCTTGCACAAAATGGTAACAAACTGCTCGATTGTTAAAAAAAACAAAAAAAACCCATGAAATGGTTTATGAAAAGAATGAAACAATGAGGTAAGAAGAGTGGAAAGCAACTATTTAAAACATTCAAAAGTTAATTGAAATAAACAATTTGCTAAAAAAAACAAAAACCAGATTAAAACGCATGTCTACATGCCTGGATAGGCTTGCCTGCCCGATGGTAACAGGCAGGGGGTTCCAAAGTGTAGGTTCTGCCACACTAAAAGATCAATTTCTTACAAATGCAGAACAAAGATTATGTGGCACCCGTAATGGTGCCGGTTCTGAAAATCGGAGCGGTTCGGGTGGGCATATATGAAGGTAAGATGATTTCACCAGTAAATCAGTCCCAAGCTGTTAAGGGCTTTATATGCTAATAGTAACACCTTGAATTTGTGGCAAGCAGGGAACCAGCAGAGGCGCTACGTGCTGAAAAGGCCCCGCTCCTGTCAGCAATTGTGCTGCAGCATTAATTAATCACTAACTGCAGTTTCTGGATTAAGCTGCATTCCTGAATCTATCACACCCAGACCCTGGCTCCCAAATCACCCAGCTGGGGTAGAGTCGGTATTGCTATATTGTTGTTGTTATTATTATTAATTCTCCATCTATTCTTACCCCTTATCATAAAGAATGCAGTACGGGATGTAGAGCATGCGAAGGAACTTCCATATATCCCGGTATGTCCAGTCCTGGGAAAAGGAGAGCAACGTAATCAGGAGGGCTGACATTCCTTTAAACTCCTCTACTCTAGGAAGCTATTCAGCAAATGAAGGCAAGTTTAGACCTATATACCTTCCTAGGCACAGAGGATCAGAGGAGGGCCAGAGGCACGTAATACAGTGTTTGAGAAAGGCAGGAAAAGGGTTTGCACTCAGAAGGAAAAGAGAAGTCTAACTCGGTAATGTCTCCTCTAGTGAATAGAATGGATCAGATCGAGCCCCCCCCCCCCATCTGCGCAATACATTTAAAGCTGTATCATATCACTTTAAAATGCCATGGCTTCCCCCAAAGACTCCTGGGTACTGTAGTTTGTTAAGGGTGCCATTAAAGGTAAAGGGCCCCCTGACCATTAGGTCCAGTCGTGGCCGACTGGGGTTGCGGCGCTCATCTCGCTTTACTGGCCAAGGGAGCCAACGTTTGTCTGCAGTTTTTCTGGTCCTGTGGCCAGCATGACTAAACCGCTTCTGGCGAAACCAGAGCTGCGCACTGAAATGCCGTTTACCTTCCTGCCGGAGCGGTACCGATTTATCTACTTGCACTTTGACGTGCTTTCGAACTGCTAGGTTGGCAGGAGCAGGGACCGAGCAACGGGAGCTCACCCTGTCGCGGGGATTCAAACCACCAACCTTCTGATCGGCAAATCCTAGGTTCTGTGGTTTAACCCACAGCGCCACCCGCGTCCCTAAGGGTGCCATTAGGAGACCCCTATTCACCTCACGATGGATTAATATCCTACAGCCTTTTACATGTATTTATGTAATGAGGCAGTATTGTTTCGTTTTTTCTGCTTTAACTATTTAGATGTGCTTTTATATTGTATTTTTTATCTTGTGAACCACCCTGAAATCTTTTGACAAAGGCTGGTGCATTAAACAAGCAAACAAACAAACAAACAAACCAGTTACAATTTCCAGAATGGGTTAACATTCAGTCCCTCTTCCCAGGGAACCCTGGGAATTGTAGTTCCATGACGGGAGTCTCAGCACCTTTAAGAAACTCCAGTTCCCAGGATTCTTTTGGGGAAGCCATGCCTTTCACGGGGTATATTTTTATTTACTTTCAATAATACTATCTAGGAACAGAATAATTAAAAAAAAGTATTCAGCATGTTTTGTCATTTTTGAGTCAGAGGCAGTTATCGCAGAGGTTGTCGAATGCAATACGGCAAGTAACAACAGATCAAATAACTATTTATCCCCCCACGACAACTGACACCCCCCCAATCCTTTTTTGTTAGCAATCCACACATACTGCATTCTCCAGGATAACACTTTAGCAAACCTCTATTACACATGGGAGGCAAGGGAGATAAATAAGGCCAGGAAAATGGTTTAGATGACAAGATACGAAAGGATAAAGGTCATCATGAGTAAGCTCAGTGAATAAGAGAGGAATACTAAAAAAGAAATACAGATGTTAAGCATTCTGGATTTTTACATAGCACGAAGGAGGCAAATTGTCTTCCTTATTAGCGCAACTAATAAAAGAGCAGCAAGTTGAAGTAAATTTTCTCTAGCCTGCTTTAAGTGCATAGTGCAGATGACATCTGAGAAGCAAGATCTGAAGCCAATGTTTTATAAGGGGCTGGAGGGCCGGGATTGGTCCATGGGGGGGTGTCAACTGATGGGATTCTCATGCGATGCTGGTACAGCAGCGGAGATGGCGCCCTTGAAGCCCAGAGCTCAATCTGTGGCTGATACCAGGGTGGAGCCACGTCATAAGGCCACGCTTCCCCCCTTCCACACTCAGACCCTTAGCTACAATCTCCACCCCCATCGTTCTGCCCGGACACTGAGGTCCAGCGCCGAGGGCCTTCTGGTGGTTCCCTCCCTGCGAGAAGCGAGGTTACAGGGAACCAGGCAGAGGGCCTTCTTGGTAGTGGCGCCCGCCCTGTGGAACGCCCTCCCATCGGATGTTAAGAAAATAAACAACTGTCTGACTATTAGAAGACATCTGAAGGCAGCCCTGTTTAGGGCAGTTGGATGTTTTATCACTTTATTATTATTATTATTACAGTCATACCTCGGGTTACAGCCACTTCAGGTTGCGTTTTTTTCGGGTTGCGGACCACCGAAACCTGGAAGTACTGGAATGGGTTACTTCCGGGTTTCGGTGGTTGTGCATGCGCAGAAGCACAGAATCACAACCCGGGCGTGCGCAGATGTGGGTTGTGAACATGCATCCCGCACGAATCACGTTCGCAACCCGAGCGTCCACTGTATAAATAATAATAATAACAACAATATTTTGTTGGGAACCCTCCAGAGTGGCTGGGGAAACCCAGTCAGATGGGCAGGGTATAAATAATAAATTTATCATCATCATCATCATCTCTGCTTACTGGGCAAGATGCCTATGAGGAACCCCCACAGACCCACCCAGCCCCCTTTGACATGCCACAGTGCCTTTGCTACATACCAGGAGAGGGTTGACCCGCATATATTGGGGCCAATCGGGGTCCGTCATGCAGAAGGGCGTCAAGGTGCATGAGTAAGGGTCTGTGCGACGGGTGCCCATCAACACAGCCTCTATCTGCGGCTGTTGCACCTTCAGGTCGCCCAGCGCCTGTTTGATGTTCCCGTGGACATTACACATCTGAAGGTTGTACCTGCGGGAGGTAGAAGAGGGAGTCTCGCCTGACGCCAACATATTTTTTTTTTTTTGTGTCAGACAAAGAAGACCTTTTCATTTACAACAGATTTAATAACAATGATGGTGATCCTTGAGGACTGCTGCATTTTAGATCTGGGTGGAAACCATAGCTGTCAACTTACAGATTGGAAAATAAGGGACCAGCAGCCTCGAAAATAAGGGATCAGCAGCCAAAATAAGGGATTTTCCCAGCACAGGTATGTTCAACTTCTGAGCCCCTCCAAGCCAAAGGCAGAAAGCCCAGCCAGCAGCCAAACGAAGCCTCAAGCGGTCGTTCCCACAGTGCAGCAACCCAGCAAAGGGGATGCAGCAAGGGAAACTACTGTCACCTCTCCGCTGGGAAGCGCTGAGCAAAGGCGAGTCCCCAGGCAACGCGGCCGATTTGATCAGCACAAGGCATGCAAGCTCCATCCCCCAGTCATTCTTAGGCTCCTTATTGGGTGAGCAACGCAGCCAAGCAACACAGTTGGAGCCTCCCTCCTCCCTGGCCGGCAGGGAGGGAGGGAGGGAGAGGAGCTGCTTCCTTTGAAACCCGGAAAATTTAAGGGACATCATCAATACGGGACAGCAGCGGGACATGGCGCTGGGATAAGGGAGTTATGGTGGAAACAGCAAGGAGTCCTGCTGGGATGTTGGGGCCTCAGCAAATCCCCCAGAATGCCAACTGACAGCACCATTCCCGTTTCCAAAAAGTCCTCTAGGCGGTTCTCAAAATGAAACAAACACAAAATACGGGAATACAACAAATGAAGGTGCCGATCGTTTTGTTTGTTGCCTGTTAAGGGACTTCACACCAGCCCCCCGGAATGAAAGTACATGTTTCGTACCGCTGGGCTGTGTCTTCGATGAACTCCTCCATCTCGGGAAACGGGGACACAATCCGGATGTAAAGAGCCTGCAGCTTCTCCGACCTCTCCGGACACTGCCTGGGTGGGAAAGAGAGAACACAGGGACCCTTCATTTCAGTGGGAACCAGTTAAGCTGCCTTAAAAGGTAAAGGGACTCCTGACCATTAGGTCCAATCGTGACCGACTCTGGGGTTGCGGCGCTCATCTCGCTTTATTGGCCAAGGAAGCCAGCATACAGCTTCCGGGTCATGTGGCCAGCATGACTAAGCCGCTTCTGGCGAACCAGAGCCGCACACGGAAATGCCGTTTACCTTCCCGCCGGAGCGGTACCTATTTATCTACTTGCACTTTGACGTGCTTTAGAACTGCTAGGTTGGCAGGAGCAGGGACCGAGCAATGGGAGCTCACCCCGTCACGGGGATTCGAACCGCCGAGCTTCTGATCGGCAAGTCCTAGGCTCTGTGGTTTAACCCACAGCGCCACCCACGTCCCACACTAAGCTGCGTTATACCAGGTTATTTGTCCATTTAGGCAAGAATTGCCTTCTCTGACTGGCAGTGCGGCTCTCCAGGGTTCTCAGGCAGAGAAGAGACTTCTGCCCTCTTAGCAGGTAACTGGTTTTATTTTTAACTGGAGACGCAGGGGCTGAACCTGGGCCTTCTGCATTCCAAGCATGTGCTGCGCCAATGAGCTATGTCTGCCCTGCCACCCCCAAAGCACCCCATTCCTCATGGGGGCCAGCTTCTGGGAAGTCCACAGGCAAGGAAAGAAAAGCTGCTTTCCCCTTCCCCACTTGCAACTGGCACCCAGGGACAGACTGCTTCGGAATAAGGAGGTTCTCTTTATGTGTCCTTGTTAACAGCTGCTGCCTTTGCAGGCAGAAAGAATTGTCCTGGACAAGCCCTGATTCTGAGGCCCTCAAAATGCCACAAATGGGCACCTGCCCTTCCTGATTTGTATTTTTGTTTTTTATAGTTCTTCCAAGAAACAGATCTGAATTGGGGGAAAGAGAAAGGAAGAAGAAAAATGCAGATAAGCCAGTGATGAGGACTAGAAACTTGTGATGCCTTGTTGAAAAATTCCAAAAGTTGGGAAACGACTGTGCGATTTGTTATGCAATCAGGGCTAGAAAAGGCTTAAAAAACAACAACCCTTGCCTGGTACCAATCTAGGGAAGCCCTAATGAGAAATACTGAAAGAAGAGGGTGCAAAGTACCTTTGTACAGCAGCATGGAAGAGGTGAAGCAAGGCTGTGCAGTCCTTTCCCCCATTGAATCCGACGCAAAGCTTTGACAGGGCGTGCTTATCCAAAGCTTCCTCAATGGTCCGAATTGCTGCTGCCACCTTCTGGCCAAGAGGGGAACCTACAGAGAGGTAAAGGCAACTAGGATGAAACAGGGTCTTTGAAAACAATAGTAATAAGAATTAAAAACATTATTACTTTTATTTGCCACCTTTTCCTCCAAGGAGCTACCAAGGTGGTGTGCATGGTCCTGCCCTCCATATTTTATACAGTGGTACCTCGGGTTACATACGCTTCAGGTTACATACACTTCAGGTTACAGACTCCGCTAACCCAGAAATAGTGCCTCAGGTTAAGAACTTTGCTTCAGGATGAGAATGGAAATCATGCTCCAGCGGCGCGGCAGCAGTGGGAGGCCCCATTAGCTAAAGTGGTGCTTCAGGTTAAGAACAGTTTCAAGTTAAGAACAGACCTCCGGAACGAATTAAGGACTTAACCCGAGGTACCACTGTACTCACAACAACCTTATAAGGTAGTTTAAGTTGACAAGACTTGACCATTGGTGAACTTCGACATCATCATCATTATTATTAAATTTCTATACTGCCCTTCAACGGATGATCACAGGACAGTTTACAATATAAAAACACAAAAATACTTACCATAATAACAAACAGAAACAATACCCTGCCCCACTTTAAAAGGCCGTGAGTTGTTTAATGAGCCAAAGGCATGGGGGAAGAGGAATGTTTTTGCTTGGTGTCTAGAATCATAGAACTGCAGGGTTTGAAGGAATCACAAGAGTTATTAAATCCAAACCCCTGTGATTTGCCACTTCTGCGCATGCGTGTGACTTCATTTTGAGCGTCTGCGCATGCGCGAGCGGCGAAACCCGGAAGTAACCCTTTCCAGTACTTCCGGGTCGCCGCGGGATGCAACCTGAAATGATTTAACCCGAATCGCCTTCACCCCAAGGTATGACTGTATTCCCCTACCGGATTCTGCTAAGGCATACACGTCCTGGGCTGCCTGCGAGACGGGATCGGCCACTAGGGGCACCACGATCCCCGGCGGCAGGTGCTTCATCAGGAAGGCAACCGCTTCCTCCAGGTCCTCTTCCGAATCGGAGTCCAGAGTGAGTTTGACCCGGAAGTAGTTGCTGGACCAGTCCGGGTAGGAGCCCAGGCTTGTGCGACGTCTGAAGTTGGCATTGGCCCGGTCAAGTATGGGCGCGATGAGGGTCTCTTCGGAGTTGACAAATATCTCCTGCGAGCAGAACTGGGTCTTCTCGTTGCGGAAGAGGTGGCCAAGACCATCCAGCGCTCGCCTCATCAGCGACGGGATGCCCGGGAAAACGTAGACGTTCCGGACACTGATGAGCGGGTAGGGGAAGCGGCGGCCTGTCTTCTCGTCCTCGCCGTAGTTGAGCAGCGACGATGCGGGGACCCGGGCCAGCTTCATCTCAGGGCAGTCGGCCCCCGTCTTGCCAAAAAACTTCTTCACCAGCTCCACCATCTCTGGGTGGGCAACGAGCTTCTCTCCAAAAGCCTGGGCGACTGCCTCAAAAGTCACGTCGTCATGCGTGGGGCCAATCCCGCCCGAGGTCAGGACGTAGGTGAACTTGCTGGAGAACGACGAGACTTCGTCGGCGATGGCAGCCACGTCGTCAGGAACCACGGAGATCTTGTCCACCTTCACACCCAGCGAGCGAAGCCTCTTGCACATGAAGAAGGAATTCGTGTCTTGGGTGTAGCCCTGCCGAAACAAGAGAGCTGTCAGTGCGAAGAGGTCTGCCACAAATATTGCCGAATCCTGCATCCTATTACATAGGTAAACGGACCCCTGACCATTAGGTCCAGTCGTGGCCAACTCTGGGGTTGCGGCGCTCATCTCGCTTTACTGGCCAAGAGAGCCGGCGTACAGCTTCCGGGTCATGTGGCCAGCATGACTAAGCCGCTTCTGGAGAAACCAGAGCAGCGCACGGAAACATCGTTTACCTTCCCGCTGGAGCGGTACCTATTTATCTACTTGCACTTTGACGTGCTTTCGAACTGTTAGGTGGGCAGAAGCAGCGTAACGGGAGCTCACCCCGTCAATCCTATTACATATTTCACTTAATAATCCACATTGGATTACGGCAATCCAATCTGCGTGGGGCTGCCCTTGAGGATGACTCAGGAACTTCAACTGGACCAAACCGCAGAGGCCAGATTATTAATTTATTTCATAATATTTGTATACCGCTTGACTGCAGAACACTTCACATCTGTTTACAAAAAGGAAAGAGCAATAGGGTTATTGGTTAAAAACAAATAAACATATATTGGTGAGGGAGTATTTTGTAGCTTTTTCCCTGTTCCTTTTTTCTTCAGTTTCTTTCTTTTAGTTCCTGTAATTAGTTTGTTTTTTTATAGGATTGTGAAAACTTCATTAACCACCACCCCCCAAAAAAACATTAAAAAAATTAAAACCACCAAAATACCCCCCCAAATGCATCATAAAAATATCTAGGTAGGCTTGTCTAAACAAAATTTTTTTTAGCAGGTGCTGAAAGGGCTACAGTGAAGACGCCTCCTGATGTCAATAGGCAGGGAGCTCTAATTTAGCTCTTGATTTTGTTCCACTTTGGTTTTTGTTATCTCCCTTAATCCTCAGGGTTAGGGAGGGGTCTGCGTGCAGATGAAGGAGACGGGTGGTTGATGAAGGACCCTGCGTGAGAGGCAGGGAAGGGAAGATCTCCCAGGTGAGAGCTGGAAAAGTCTCGCCTCTTTGTGTGTGGGACAAGATTTAAGATCTTCCTTTGAGAGAGGACCTTCTTCTTTTCCTTCCTTTTTTCCTTTTCCTTTCATTTAGGTTCATTTTGTTTTTAATTGTATTATGAAAAGTCTTAATGAAATCTTATAAAAACAAAAGATCAATTTAGATTACCGGCTGGGGTTCCATGTAGATCATATAGACCAGGGGTCAGCGAACTTACCGCACCTCGGGCCGGTGTCTCCAGTGCCGATTGCACAGCGGGCCGGGGGGCGGGGGAGCACATGGTGCCCATACGTGTGTGCACACGCTATTTCCAGCGCACTTCCGGGTCGGAGGAGCACCGGAAATAGCTTGTGCGCATGTGCACGGGCCTCCTCCGACCTGGATGGGCACTGGAAATAATGCTTGCACATGCGCAAATAATGCTTGCGCATGCGCTATTTCCGGTACTCCTCGGACCCGGAAGTGGGCAGCTGTGCAGCACAGTGCTGGTAAAAGTGGGTGGCAGGGGTCGCTGTGGGATGGATAAACGAGTCCCTTGGGCCTTATCCAGCCCACAAGCCTTAGTTTGGGGCATAGCTGTCAAGCGTCCCTTATTTGGTGGGACAGTCCCTTATCCCAGCGCCATGTCCCGCTGCTGTCCCTTATTGTTGATGTCCCTTAAATAAGCTACTGAAGGTAATGGTGCCCTTTCTATTCCAGCTGTCCTTTGTCAACAACAAATTGTTGCTGTTTTTTTGTGTTGAATGTATGCTATATGGTAATTTATGGACCTAATAGGTATCTAAAGCCATTTGCATGCCACAAAATATGTATTTTATCAAAGTAATTGTTGATCCCTTATTTTGGCTGCTGATCCCTTATTTTCGAGGCTGCTTGTCCCTTATTTTCAAATCTGTGACAGCTATGGTTTGGGGACCCCTGATATAGACTAAATTGCATTGGCTCTCGCAGGAAGAAGGATGGGGACAAATCTAGAATCCAGGCTCCGCCTATTACTGCCTCTGGCTCTGCCTACTGTTGCCCTCTCTGCCTCCAGCCTCACCAGCCCACAACGGGCATCACCAGCCGCCACTGCGTCTAAGACAAGGGCCACCGCCACACCTTCCCGCAGCTCACGCACCTTTAGAATCTCGTCCCCGATAACTATGATCCCAGCTGTCACGCTGCCATCTGAGGTTCCTTCACTGGTTCCGGGAGCGGCGGCGCTGCTCTGTGCTGCCATGGCTCGGAGATACCCGCTCTGCCGTCCCGTGTGCAGAATGCCCTGGCAGAGCCGGAGGTTCCAGCGCATCACTGCCAGCGCTCAGCAGGGCGTAGGGGGGCCCACATGTCAAAGCAGCAAGGAGGCTGGCCCGAACTAAAACTTGGGAACAAGCAAGATTATCACAAAGTAGAATTCCCTGTTTACCTCTCCTTGCGATGGACCACTCCTTGTAAGGCCTCGTACGTTTAAAGCCACCCAGATGCAGGTGTGGAGACTTGGTGCTGGGAGGTGCCAACGTACAAGACATGCCTTGCGTTTTTCTCTCTGCATTTTGTTCCCAGGCACTTGGGCCAGCTCGTTTGGTCACCTGCATGGGGTTCCTTCTCGCCTATGGCGACCAAGCTACGGCTGAATGCAAAGCTGCCACCAGATTCCATGAAACAGCACTGAGTTAGAATTAATAAACAGTGAGAATGAGCACTGAAATGTCCACAGGGCAGGAGCGAGGGTTATGGCTGTGTACACATGAAGGCACATTCAAAGCACATTCTGTCCCTTAAATAATTCTGGGTACTATAGTTTTCTTCCCCTGCCCCAGCAACCCTTAACAAACTACAGTGCACAGAATTCTTTGAAGGGTGTGACTTCTTTAAAGTCATCTGGCGTAGGGGTCTACAAACTTTTCTTTTTGGGGGAGTTCCACAGGCACATTTGGAAACCTGAAAGACTGCAGCAGGCCCCGCAAAATACCCATTTCACATCCACTGACGATGCTCAGAAAGGTCCTCTCCAAAACAGGCAAAACCTCCTCCGTGCCTCCAAACAAACAAGGTAAAGGTAAAGGGACCCCTGACCATTAGGTCCAGTTGTGGCCAACTCTGGGGTTGCGGCGCTCATCTCGCTTTATTGGCCGAGGGAGCCGGCGTACAGCTTCCGGGTCATGTGGCCAGCATGACTAAGCCACTTCTGGCGAACCAGAGCAGCGCACGGAATAATAATAATAATAATAATAATAATAATAATAATAATAATAATAATAATTTATTTGTCCCCCACCCATCTGGCTGGGTTTCCCCAGCCACTCTGGGCGGCTTCCACAGAGACCAAAAATGCACTAAAATATCACACATTAAAAACTTCCCTGAACAGGGCTGCCTTAAGATGTCTTCTGAATGTCAGGTAGTTGTTTATCACTTTGACATCTGTTGGGAGGTCGTTCCACAGTGCGGGTGCCACTACCGAGAAGGCCCTCTGCCTGGTTCCCTGTAGCTTTGCTTCTCGCAGCGAGGGAACCGCCAGAAGGCCCTCGGAGCTGGGCCTCAGTGTCCGGGCTGAACGATGGGGGTGGAGACGCTCCTTCAGGTATACTGGGCTGAGGCCGTTTAGGGCTTTAAATGTCAACACCAACACTTTGAATTGTGCTCGGAAACGTACTGGGAGCCAATGTAGGAAATGCTGTTTACCTTCCTGCCGGAGCGGTACCTATTTCTCTACTTGCACTTTGACATGCTTTTGAACTGCTAGGTTGGCAGGAGCAGGGACTGAGCAACGGGAGCTCACCCCTTCATGGTGACTTGAACCGCCGACCTTCTGATTGGCAAGTCCTAGGCTCTGTGGTTTAACCCACAGCGCCACCCACGTCCCTTTTGACACATGCATGAAAGGCTGGTAACATCCCTTCCCAAAATGAAGGAAGCTCTCCCCCGCGGTGCTGGCTGCAGTTGATAGGAGTGCGGTCCTAAACACCTGGAAGCTTCCAGGTTGGTGAAGTCAGAGCTGCACTTGCCCTTCCCTCTCAAGGAATTCAGGAACCCAAGCTCTCCAGCCAAGCTACATAGCAGAAGCTCCCTGCATTGGGCCTAGAATCCAGGGGTCTCAAGGATGGGTGCCAACCGGTCAGAAAAGAAAGGAAGGGAAAGCACCCTAGCTTCAATCTCTTGAGCAAAATTAGTGAAGTTTTGATGCACATATTATTATTACTATTATCAAATTTACTAGTCGCTTGTTCGCACAAGGTCTCCAAGCAACTTGCATTTTTAAAAATAAGCAAAAATGCATCGAGCCATTAAAAAACTACATAAAACATTAACATCCTCATAAAACACCTACACGCACACACAAATGAAACACCCCAGCTCCCCCTATTGACTACAATATATTAAAATCAATATATATGTGTGTAAATAAATTAAAACAAGTATTACATTATCTACAATGGTACTTCCCAAACTTACAATAATTGGGTTTGAAAATTGAGTCTTACTGGCCTGCCCCTTCTTGGAAAATAATTTGGGGGGAGTTTTAATAATACTATTTTATCTATTATATATATGTGTGTGTGTGTGTACATATGTGTGTGTGTGTGTGTGTGTGTATATATATATATATATATATATATATATATATATATATATATGTCATATACCATTTGAAACCCTTTCCTGTACCCCCTGGGGTATGCGTACTACAACTTTAGGAAACACTGGTCTACAATATTCTTTGAGAGGGAAGGGCAAGATAGAAATAACAATGACCTGTGTTTATGAGAGTAGCCACTGATAAGATCCATAAAAAAGCAACAGTACCAAAAAGAATTGTTGTGAAAATAAGAAATATTGGGGGGGGGGGGTGTGTGCCAAATTTTGTCCTGGCTCAGGGCACCAATCTTACCAAACTCTGCCCCAGTATATATTGGTAGATCAATGAAAATAAGCATTGTGCTGTATAGAATATTGTATTATTATTATTATTATTATTATTATTATTATTATTACCCACTCTGGGACTTCATTGTGAAAATCAGGTAAGAAATCTAAAATAATTATTAATAAAAATTAATAAAGCAACATAATAAAATCAACAATAATAGGTGAAGATGTGGCTGTCACGGGAGATAAACTTTGCTGATCGCTGCAGATCCAGCTGCTCTTAAAAGGCACAGCTTCAGGGGCCAGTGCGGAAGTTGGCAACCCTCTGCCCACTCCAAGGCTACATGATTTCAGCTCTAACCCTGTTTTGTGTCCCCTTGGAGGAAAAGCACTCTGCACGTGGCCAGAGTTACTCTCCTTCGCATCCTTCAGGACACAGAGGGGAAGGGGGTGGCCCTGAAAACACATCCTGGGGCGGAGCCTCGCGAAGCCCCCCAAAGTCATATTCAAAGCTCTTCCTACTCACCTCCCGTCTCAGATCAAAGCTCATCGAATCTCCCCGCCCGCCTCTCGCCCATTGGTCGCTCCGTCAACGTCGCCCCGCCTCCTCCCCTCCCCTTGGACAGCAGGAAAAGGGGCGGGGAAAAGAACGGCCTATGGAAAGGAACCGATTGGCCAGAAGCTTCGTCTCGTAGCAAGCCTGATGCGCCTACTAGAAGGAAGATGGAGAATGAGCAAGAGACCATTGGGGAGCGGGGGACTACGATTCCCATCGTGCTTTGCGGCATTCACCTTCGTTCGAGGTTGTTTTTGAAAGGCAGGAGGGAGGTTGGGGCTCTTAGGGGGAGAGATAGCTAAAAGTAAGGAGATGAAATGAAGGGTGATAATGAAAATAATATTAATACACTACAGATCATCATCAATCTAGGAAGGTGTATGAGCAGGCAAGGTTGGCAGATGTATGGAAAATATTTGGGAGGGGGAGACAGAAAAGGGGGAGGAAGGAGAGACTAAATCTCTCAAAGGTTCAATAAGGCTTGAGTATGCTCAGTGGCACTGTGGGTTAAACCACAGAGCCTAGGGTGGTTCGAATCCCCACGACGGGGTGAGCTCCCGTTGCTCAGTCCCTGCTCCTGCCAACCTAGCAGTTCGAAAGCACCTCAAAGTGCAAGTAGATAAATAGGTATCGCTCTGGCGGGAAGGTAAACGGCGTTTCCATGCGCTGCTCTGGTTGGCCAGAAGCGGCTTAGTCATTCTGTCCACATGACCTGGAAGCTGTACGCCGGCTCCCTCAGCCAATAAAGCGAGATGAGCGCCACAATCCCAGTCGTCTGCGACTGGACCTAATGGTCAGGGGTCCCTTTACCTTTACCTATGTTCAGTGGCTATAGAATTGTAGAGCTGGAAGGGACCACGACAGTCATCTAGTCCAACCCCCTGCAATGCAGGAATTGTCTTTGCCTAACGTGGGGCTTGAACCCACGACGCTGAGATTAAGAGTCACATCCTCTTACCGACTGAGCTATCCAAAAAATTTGGTGGAGATGGAATGCAGTGACTGAGCACACTGTACAGAAGCACTTCATGCTGCCATCTTATATAAATATAAATCCTCCATAGCAGCAGTTTTCAAACTCTGCTGGGAAGAAAGGCTATCTTACAGATTGCTTGGGACTACCACTTTTCCCTTGCAAGGTGTGAGGTGTGTTTCTAGGGCACAGTTGCAGTCAACGTAGGCCAGTGATGAATCCCAACCAGTCTATCCAGTAAAATGGGTTTGTACCCTGCTCCCAGAATCCACTGCATGTGGTCAGCACTTCCTCAGCAGATAGGTTCTGACTTGGAAAATATTTCCTCAAAGGAGGAGAAAGTTGTGAAACATCAGCTTGTCTGTTAACTATGCACTCAGACACACTAGAAAAGTACTACGAGTTTTCAGATGTCCCCTTCATGACTCATAATGTGAATTCACCCTGGCAGATTTCTTTTGTGTGTGTGTGTGAACTCTCGTTATGGTACAAAATGTTTTTGAGTGCTTGTGTTTCCCCTTAGTAATGATGCACAGGCCAGGACATGTCAGTCAGCTCAGCTGCTATAGTGCATGTTAAAAATTAGACTATGCTTCGAAACCGTTTAAAGTTCTGCTTGTGTAGAACATGACAGCCTACTTTGAGATCTGGGTGGACCAGGGTTTTTATATCTCACACAAATCCTGCTCATAAAAACTCTCTAAAATGCTGCAGCAGTTGCTTGTGTTTGCACACAAAGCTAAGCCAAGGTTTGCTTTAACCATGGTTTACTCAGCAAGCCATTACTCATATTGCAGAGAACCCATGGTTTGTTTCTCCAAAGCTTGGTTTGTTTTCCAGCTTCTGTTGCTTCTGTAGGTCAGCGAACATATGTGGTGGGATGGCAAAAGAAGCCATGGGCAAGCAAGGCTGTTAGGATTGGCCTTAACAACACACCGCGGCCCAAACAAACTGTGTTTCCTAAGCCAAGGAAATTGTGACTTCACATCACAGTTCGCTGCCAGAAAACAAACCGTTGTTAGTTTGTTGGGACCAGACAACCTATGCTTTGGTTGAGCAAACCATTACTTTGAATTGGGTGTAAACCAGACAACTCTATCTTCCCACCTCTTAATTCTACCACCTCTTGAGTCAAGTTGGTGGAGCCTCCAGATGCTGTTGAGCTAGTTTTCATTGCCCAAATCCATTGCCCATGATTGCTAGGGCTGATGGGAGTTGTATTTCAGCAACACCCAGAGGCTAACGCTTGCCCACTCTTATATTAAAGGCTGTTGCAATGGCTCTTCTGTCAATTAGGGTGCTTGCTGCCCAATTTTAAGCTTACCCAAAAAAATTCCAGGTGGACTTTACGACATTTTGCATTTGAGCTGGAATAAAAATAATTCAAATATTCTCTCCTGAATGCTCTCGCCTGTTCTGACGTCCTTGGGACTCAAGATAGGTTCAAATTTTTAAAAGCTGTAGGTGAGGCAACTAGTTTACTGTTTCACGAATAGCTGTTAGGTTGAAAAAGCTACCCTACCCTTGTACTAAAGGAAACTTTCAGGGAGCTAGTGGTGGGCATAGCCAGAGACAAAAATGGGCGGAGCAACAGGCATGACACTTACCTTTGCATGGTTGAGTATGTTCCAGCCACACTGAAGACAGAGGTTTCGACACATACAGACCTCTGTGTCCACATCCAGGCAAGGAAAAGGCATTAGCAAAGGATATATTCCAGCCAGGCAAAAAGCACTCAAGGAGAGCACAGGGTAGGGTCAGTTAGGGGTGTAGATAGTGGAAGTCTTGAGGGCCAGGCAGAGAGGACTGGAGGGCTGCAATCCACCCCCAGGCAAGAGGTTCCCCTAACCTTAACCCATTCCTTCGTTTCTTCATGCTAGCAGCTTTGCCAAGTCTTTCCGCAGAGGTGGAAGTTGCTTCTTTAAGAGGGAAAAAATACTGTGGAACTGAATGCACATGACCCAGCCCCCACTTGTTCCTATGCCCACTTAAGTATTAAGGAGAGGCAGCTACGTCCTTTCTTGATGCGTAAAGTTTGTTTTAAGAGACAGTGCCATTTCTGCAGAAAGGCCTCAGAAAGAGAAGCTGTAACACACGTTACAAAGATGTCTGCAAACGTGACACCAGCCTTGCTATGTGGAAATTCCTTGCAGATGACCGCAGTGCCTGGAGACACGACAATCACGCCATTTTGCACAGCAATGACCAGAGGAGGAATGACTGCTGGGAGGAGCGCAGAGAGAAGAAACGTATCTGCAGCAGCACAACTGGATGCCTTCGTCTGCCCCACCTGCAACAAAACATGTCTCTCCCATATCGGTCTCTACAGCCACAGCAGGCACTGCAACTTTCCAACAGTTTGACATCACCTGCAAAAGCATACTCCTCCACTATCTCCCGAGACAGATGGATGCCAACAACATGCACAAGCTCATCTGCAGCTTATTTTTTAAATACTTCTAGCTCAGCTTTGTAAATAAATCCATAAAGGTTATTTACCAGCAGAAATAAAATAATTTAGTAGCCTGCTAAGAGGTTTGCTGTTAGCAGCGGCGTAGCGTGGGTTGTCAGCACCCGGGCAAGGCAAGTAATTTGCGCCCCTAACCTGCTGCCGCTGCCAGCTTCTTGCTGCTGCCTGGGCTGGGGTATTTACGGTAAGGTAACCACGGCGGTGGCGGCAGGTCCGTGTCAGGTGATCTGAGGCGAGTTGCTGCTGGCGCTGCCGCCCAAATGACGCCGCTTGCCCGGAGGAGGGCAGAGAGGCGAGGAAAATGCAACATGGCCCAGCAGCTGCAGCAGCAGCGGCGGCGGGGCTGTGAGGAGGGGCTACCTGGCGCACCCTCTGCGGTCCTGACGCGCGCGGACCGCGGCGAGTGCTGAGAGCTGCTGCCTGCTGGACGCCTTCAGCCCGGACGCGCGCACAGCTCGTCGCTTCCGCGAGACATGGGGCTCTGCTACAGCCTGCGCTCGAGGCTCTTTGGCGACTCCGGAGGCGGCGAGCGCCCCCCCCCCCGATGTTGCGCCTGGTGCGGCCGCCCCCCCCTGCACCCCCCACGCTACGCCACTGGTTGTTAGCATTGTTATGGTGACCATGGAGAAGGGAGGCACTGCCCCTGGAGGCATAGAAATAACCACTGATTGGATAAAAATGTAGATATCTACCCAACACACTGGCAGATCCTCCCCTTCTTTGCCTGTCCATTCACTTGTCTACATGCAATTCCATGCACTGTTTGCACATCAGCTGTTAATACAAAGCTGTTCAAGCCACATTTGAGAGTACAGCAACCAGAAGGTTTGAGGGAGTCTATGAAATAAGCAAAAAGGATGTGTAAAACCTTGGTGCTTTATTGACAGACCCTGAAGAACAGTCATATCAAGCATAACTTTTAAAAGTTCCAAAGGATTAACATGAAATACAAGGTTTTAAAAAAAGATTTAAAAAACATAGATTAGAAATATCCAACCAGGGAAACACACCGCATTCTCCTGGGTTTAAAAACCAAACCAGCCCTGCTGTGTGGGATAAAGCAGGAGCAAGGCTTCAGCCAGTGTAAAAAAATATCAATGTTTCAGCAGCTAAAACCAATCCTTTTCAGCAGACAGTCTTTCTGCAGCAAGCAAAGCTTTTCTTGTCCGGCATTAACTGTTGCATTGAGTGGCCTTTTCTTGACAGACATAGTGAAAACATTTGTCAAACTTTTCCAAAAAACACAGTTTGCTGGGTTTTTTGTTTAAAGGTGCTTATAGCTAAAACATGGGGAAAGGCCCAAGCACATCATTTTTCTGGCTTCTTTGGCAGCGGCCGTCGGAAAAGCAGGATGTGGGGCTCTGCAGGGAGAGAGGAAATGGCATGTTAAAAAAAGATCTAGAAAATAATATTGAAAGGCCAGGTGACTCAAGCCTAACATGGGTGTTTCTAAGCATATGTCAAAAATCAGATGAGCACTTTGCACATGGCACAGTCACAGCTGTGTCGCAAACATGACCTCCAAAACAGCATCCGATGCATCCATCAGCTTCCTCCAAATCCAGGTTTTGATTTGAAGTTGGTAATCCACACTGCAGCAACAATAAGCTTAAAGCTACAACCATGTGAGAGCAGTGCTAGAACAGCTGCTTTGCATGCAGAAGGCCCCTAGATTCAATCTCTGGCATCTCCAGGTGTGGAGAAACCCCTGCTTGAGACACTGGAGAGCCACTGCTGGTCAGTGTAGACAACACTGAGAGAGATAGACCAATGGTCTCTCAGTATAAGGCAGCTTCCTATGTTAAAAAATCTGCAGGCAGAAGGGATCGGGAGAAGCAGAATCTTACGCTTGTCACAGGTCCCTCTCCCTTTTCAAAAATTGTGACTGCAGAACATTGTAAGCTTTTTTTGGTGGTTAAAAGATTTCAAAAATTTCATTTTTTTCTACTTAATCACATTAATTTTTATTGATTTATCATAAGCATATGTATAAGCCAACATATAACCATACAGAACTATACACAGAGCATATTCAGTATAAAAACAAATTACAGAGCCAAGTTTTTAAGATGAGTCTATATAGCACAATTACAGCAAGGCATGAGTTATAGGAATAGTTCTTAAATAAATGACTGCATCAAAACTCTGATTTGGTTTTCCTGCAGGGCACTTTCTCTTCTTGATATCCCTGGCCAGCTCCCTGATCAGTTCAGAGCTCCTGTCACCCAATGAGTGACAGGCCAACCCTGACTGTGATCTGGACAAGACGAAAGTAACTTCCTGCTTTAGTGGAGGTAATGGACACTCCCGACTATGGCTGGTGCTCTGCCAAACTGAGAGGCAAGATATGCAGTATATGCCAGGAGTCTTTTCATCTTGTCATATTCAATCACATACCAAGGGTGGTGAACATTATGAACACCAGTAAACGGCCATAAGGAGTACTTTATTAATACATAAACTCTGCTCCTAGGGGAGGCAGAGGCATTCGCTTAAATAGAAAGCAGTGAGGAACTAGCAACTTTAAATCAAATCTGGGATTTGCAAGAAGCCGACAGAAGCATTGGATGCTGTTTTTGAAGCCACATTTGTGTGCTTTAAAAAACACAGGCTTTATAGGGCAGTGGCTCTCTGCAAAGGCCTAAATATCTTTAAGTCTGAATAGATATACAGTCTATACAGTTACTGTGATTGTAGTTATAATTTGTAACAGTAATCTGCACCCCTCACTGCCTCCCTTTGAATGGGAGAGCTATCTCCCTTCAGACATAGCTCTCTGAAGAGCATAAGGAGAGCCTGCAAGATTCCTCCAGCAAGTCCACAGGCATAAAGGCAAAAGCCCCCCTTCACTGTTGTCCATAAGAACACAAGGAGATCCCTCTGGATCAGGCCAATGGACCACCTAGCCCAGCCCTGTGGGCAACCAGATGCCTGTGGGAAACCTGCAAGCAGGATCTGAGAACAAGAGAACTCTTCCATCCTGTAGTTTTCATCAACTGGTACTTGGAAGCATTACTGAATCATAGAATCATAGAGTTGGAAGAGACCACAAGGGCCATCGAGTCCAACCCCCTGCCAGGCAGGAAACACCATCAGAGCACTCCTGACATATGGTTGTCAAGCCTCTGCTTAAAGACCTCCAAAGAAGGAGACTCCACCACACTCCTTGGCAGGAAATTCCACTGTCGAACAGCTCTTACTGTCAGGAAGTTCTTCCTAATGTTTAGGTGGAATCTTCTTTCTTGTAGTTTGGAACCATTGCTCCGTGTCCGCTTCTCTGGAGCAGCAGAAAATAACCTTTCTCCCTCCTCTATGTGACATCCTTTTATATATTTGAACATGGCTATCATATCACCCCTTAACCTCCTCTTCTCCAGGCTAAACATGCCCAGCTCCCTTAGCCGTTCCTCATAAGGCATCGTTTCCAGGCCTTTGACCATTTTGGTTGCCCTCCTCTGGACACGTTCCAGTTTGTCAGTGTCCTTCTTGAACTGTGGTGCCCAGAACTGGACACAGTACTCCAGGTGAGGTCTGACCAGAGCAGAATACAGGGGCACTATTACTTCCCTTGATCTAGATGCAATACTCCTATTGATGCAGGCCAGAATTGCATTGGCTTTTTTAGCTGCCGCGTCACACTGTTGGCTCATGTCAAGTTTGTAGTCAACCAAGACTCCTAGATCCTTTTTACATGTACTGCTCTCAAGCCAGGCAGAGCATAGTCACCATGGCTAATAGGCATTGATGACCTACTGCATGAATTTGTCCAATCCTCTTTTAAAATCATCCGAGTCGCTGACCAACACTGCCTGCCTCCTGTGGGAGCGACTTCCTTGTCTTAAGTATGTGCAGTGTGGAACTAGAGGAGCTGATTATATCAGGTCAGATTAGCTGTTCATCCAGGGCAGGGGCAGGGAACTTGTGGCTCTCCATGCTCTGCTGGACTTCAAATCCCAGCAGTCCCAGCCAGGACTCTCAATGGTCAGCCATGATAGAAGTTGTGGTCCAATATCTGGAGGGGCACAGGTCCACCAAGTATGCCCTAGATACATGTCCCAACCAATCAGGGATCACATATCCTCCACCCCTAGACGTAAGAAAGCCAACTGCCTAGAATTTTGGCAGGGCACAACTCAACTTGGTGTTTAAAGCAGCTACTGTAGTACAGCTCTTTTTGGTCATCAAGAAGAAGAAATGTGTGCACGTGCAACAGAGAGATAGCAGGTCTCACATCCTGCCCAATCTATTTCCTGCTACCCTGATATCAGAAAGCCATTTTGTCAGCCCTTCCCCTCAAGCAAGGTCTCTTAGCATTTGCTCCAGGCCTCCTGTGCCATTGTGCAACCTACCTGGCTCGTGGATCATGTAGTGAACCCAGCCCTGGCTTTGCTGGACCCCCAGGTTCCGCCACTCTGACTCGGACATGAGGTGGGTCTTCGGGACCAGCTTGGCAATGTCCTTAGGAAGCATCACGTGCCTGCAGTGGCAGGATCAAGAGAAGAGAATGTTAAAAGAAGCACAGGAAGGATCACTGTAAAATAGTTTGTGACCATTAAGCCAATCATCAGAAAGTAAAGAGAACCAACGCATTGGACCCATGGCCCATCTGGTCCAGCAGTTATGTTCAATCGATCCAATATATGGAGGGCAAGCCTATCAATGGCTACTAGCCATGATGGCTACGGTCTATCTACACAATCAGAGGAAGCAATGTTTCGTTCTGCATATCAGTAGCTGAAAACCGCAGGAGAGTTTTGCATTTGGTTGGCCACTATGAGAACTGGAAGATGGACTAGATGGGTCACTGGCCTGATCCAGCAGGGTCTTACATTTCTGGGAAGCCCACAAGACTAGACTTGAAAGAAAAGTCACTTTCCTATTGTCATTCTTCAGCAACTGTTAAGCATGTTGCCTCCAATACTCAAGGCAGTACTATATACATATAGTAGCCAATGGAAAGCCACCTCTCAATCCAAACCACCCGCACAGTGTAACAAAGGAAGTATATCAGAAACTTCCTTTCTCCTAGTACTGAATCTGCTGCACCCAACAACCCACAATCATAACTGGTTATTCTGATTACTATCCTGAGAGATTATTCCTAAAAACTGTCCCCTACACCAGAAACTATGACAATAACAGTAATGGTAATGCTAGAGCCATCCAAATAACAGATTATGAGCTTCATTCCAGAGCTGCTCCCTAACTTACCATCAGAACTGCTCGTTATTCCGAAAGATTCTTCCTGAAGCCAATTCCATTATAATATTACGTTTTGACACCACCTTTCCTTCCAAGGAGGCTGAGATGGAGCAAATGGTTCTCTCTCCCCTCCCCCATTTTATCCTCACAACAACCCTGTGGGGTAGGCTAGCTTGAGAAGCCAGTCACCACCTAATGGACTTCATGGCTGAGTGGAGGGATTTGAACCCAGGGCTTAGTCTTCGCCTTCTAACCACTACACCACACTGCCCACCTCTCTTTGATGGAAGGCCCCGCCCACTCCTTTAGGGCCCCGCCCCTCAACGTCGCCATAACAACCCCTAGCCACGCCCCTCCTCTCCCTCTCAGGGCAAACCCCGCCGCTTCCCCGCCTTAGGCCTCGCCTTTTCTCACCGGTACTCGAACTCCTCGTCGTCGTACTTGTCCGAATAGTAGATCTGATTGTGAGCCATGAGAGGGGGGAAACAACAACAACGACGACGATAATTAACAGGCGAATCCCGTCACAGAAGTATCCCGGCAGCCTCTGCAGCAGCAGCAGCCAACGAGCGAGCGGCGGCGCGCGCTCAGGCCTCTCTCACTGGCGCCCGTTGGAAGAGGAGGCGGGACGAGGGAGGAGCCCGGCGCGAGACCTCCTTTCGGCGCGTGCGCGAGGCCGCCTGCTGTCCTCTCCTTCCCTCCCCCGCGCTTCAGGCACGCAAACACACACCCCTTCCTCAACTGCCGCTTTTCAAACGCCGCCGCCGATGGCGCTGATTGGGCGGAGGAGGCGCCGGGAGGGCGACATTTATTGACGTGGAGAGTGCTGATTGGCTGGCATTGGCATTGGCTTGGGATTTCCCCTCCCCTTCCCCTCGCTCGCTTTTCTTAATTTGTTTAAATTAATGATTTATCGCCGTCCGTCCTCTGCGCGGAAGAGGAAGGGAGGCAGGGATAATCAGTTGCAGATAGGTAGCCGTGTTGGTCTGCCATAGTCAAAACAAAATAAAAAAATTCCTTCCAGTAGCACCTTAAAGACCAACTAAGTAGGTTCTAGGTATGAGCTTTCGTGTGCATGCACACTTCTTCAGATACACTGAAACAGAAGTCACCAGACCCGAGGGGTATTACTCAGAAGGGTGGTGGGATTGGGTGATTGGCAGATAGCTGTGATGAGCCTGTTGACGACTCTTAACGACTGCAATAGGTCTTACAGGAAAAAGCAAGGGGTGAGAAGGTGAAAAATGCCTTTGTCATGTATAATGAGATAAGAATCCAATGTCTTTGTTCAGACCAGGTCTCTCCATGGTTTTAAGTTTGGTAATAAGTTGCAATTCAGCAGCTTCTCTTTCTGGAGGGCACAAGGAGAAGGGGAGGACAGAGGACGAGATGGTTGGACAGTGTTCTCGAAGCTACCAGCATGAGTTTGACCTTATTACCAAACTTAAAACCATGTTCGTAGCTTCGAGAACACTGTCCCACCATCTCGTCCTCTGTCATCCCCTTCTCCTTGTGCCCTCAATCTTTCCCAACATCAGGGTCTTTTCCAGTGTGGGGGAGACTCTTGAGAGTCCAATGGACTGCAAGAAGATCAAACTTATCCATTCTGTAGGAAATCAGCCCTGAGTGCTCACTGGAAGGACAGATCCTGAAGCTGAGGCTCCAAGACTTTGGCCACCTCATGAGAAGAGAAGACTCCCTGGAAAAAACCCTGATGTTGGGAGAGAGGGAAGGAGAAGGGGACGACAGAGGACGAGATGGTTGGATAGTGTTCTCGAAGCTACCAGCATGAGTTTGACCAAACTATGGGAGGCAGTGGAAGACAGGAGTGCCTGGCGTGCTCTGGTCCAGGGGGTCACGAAGAGTCGGACACGACTAAACAACAAGAAATTTGCTTCCCTGCCTGTCTCACACACTTCAGTCTACAGCCTATTCCATATGCCACGCCCATCTCTTGTATTGCAGGTGGTCCCTAAAAGGTAAGGTAAAGGGACCCCTGACCATTAGGTCCAGTCGTGACTGACTCTGGGGTTGCGGCGCTCATCTCGCTTTATTGGCCGAGGGAGCCGCGTTCAGCTTCCAGGTCATGTGGCCAGCATGACTAAGCTGCTTCTGGCGAACCAGAGCAGCGCACAGAAACGCTACCGTTTACCTTCCCGCTGGAGCGGTACCTATTTATCTACTTGCACTTTGACGTGCTTTCGAGCTGCTAGGTTGGCAGGAGCAGGGACCGAACAACGGGAGCTCACCCCGTCGCGGGGATTCGAACCACCGACCTTCTGATCGGCAAGTTCTAGGTTCTGTGGTTTAACCCACAGCGCCACCCACATCCCCTACTTCCTGGTAAATCATAGAATCATAGAATTGGAAGGGACCCAAGGGTCATCTAGTCCAACCCCTGCGATGCAGACAGGAATTTCAGCTAAAGCGTCCATGACAGATGGCCATCCAACCTCTGCTTAAAAACCTCCAAGGAAGGAGAGAGCCCACCACCTCCCGAGGGAATCTGTTCCACTGTCGAACAGCTCTTTCCATGGGAGGGGAGGAAGAAATAAAAACAACCCCATTAGGAACTTTAAATAAGAGTTGTTGTTGTTGGTTTTAGGAGCCTTCCGACTTTCAGGCTGCGCGTGTCACTCTACCCTGATTCCTATCTCTAGCGGGGTTAGCGAAGGGTTGGTTTAAAAAAAAAAAAAAAAAGATGGGCGGGGCGTGCGAACCAGAGTCGGGCTGGAGCCATAGAGGAGGAACCGGAAGTAAGCCCTTGAAGCCCGGAAGTGAGGTTCTGGGGCGGCCGCAACCGGAAGTGGTTGACGGGGAGGAGGAGTGGGGCCCGGGGCCCAGCTGAAGTTTGCCGAGGAGCTGCTGCGCGACGGAAGGAGGCCGCCTCTGCCTTCCGCTGAGGACCCCCATGGTGCCGCCGCCCCGGTAAGAAGCGCGGGCCCGCCCCTCCCTCGTAGCCCCGCCCCCTCCCTCGTGATTGACTCCGGGAGATTCCCCCCCCCCCGGCGCTCTAGTCTCGCCTCCCCCCGGACTTGGGTCTTCTTCTTCTTCCTTTCTTCGTCTTTCCTTTTTCGAATCGTATGTGTGTAGCAAAGGAGGGGGCCGCCCTCCTCGGAATCCTCGGCACAGCCCTGTAAGGTAGGCCAGGCAGGGAGGGAATGGGTTAAAAAACTCAGCCTTGCGGCGGATTCGAACCTGCGCCTCGCCCCTCCAGCCCGTGATCTCTGCATATGAGTGGTTCTCTCCCATGACAGGGGGGCTTGGGAGTCATCCAACCCGGCAGCCGATTCAGGGTAGGCTAAGTGGTGCGTGTCTCTGTGTGTTTAAACCCCACTGAATTCAACAGGACTTGCCACTGAGCAGACACGGTGAAGGTTGTGCCGGTAACTTCCTTTAAAAGGAGATCGGGCAGATTCATGCAAGAGGTGGAGGAGGAGAAGTCTGCAAACAGCTGTGAGCCGTGTCTGTGAAACAGAACCTCCGGGTTCAGAGGCAACTTACCTCTGAATACTAGTTGCTAGGGGAGAAACCAGGGAAGGGCAGGCCCTCCCTGCCCTAGTTGTAGGTTTCCCAGAGGAATCTGGTTGGCCACCGTGTGGGAAACAGAATGGTGGAGTAGAGGCAGCCTGTGTGTCTAATCTACTCGGTCCGTTATTGTATTCAAAAAGGGGGAGGTTGAGGGGTGTGTGGGCCCTTGGCACAGGGCGACTGCTACTGAAAGGAATCTTAAACTGAAATGGAGAAGCACAGCATTTAATCTGTGGTGGGGGATCATTATTTCCAATGATGATTGTGCGTCTTAAAAGTCTTGAAATCACCACACCAAGTTATCTTGGGGTTCTTCGCAAGATGCAGTGATGGCCAGCAACATGTGTCCTCTTTTTCCAGGGGTAAAATTTGAGACAGACTGCATTTATTTGCTTTGAATTGCCGTCATCGCGTCCTCTTTTTCCTCTTCAAAATATGGCAAGTTCGTGGTGGATATAAGTGGCCACAATGGCTATGTTCTCCCTTCACTGTCGGAGGAGGCAGTATGCTTCTGAATCCCAGCTGCTGCTGACCACATGTGGGGAAGGTTGCTGTCGCCCTCAGGTCCTGTTTGCAGACTTCCCATTGGGGCCTCTAGGTGGCCAATGTGGGCACAAGAAGCTGAACAAAGAGCCTTTGGCCTGACCCAGTAGGGGTTTTCTCTTGTTCTTATGTACAGTTACCTGGATTCCTTGGGGAAAGCAGTGTGCTTTAAATGGGCATTGAATGTGCTTTCAATGTATGGTGTGGATTTGATCTCTGTTAATACCTGTTTGGGATGCGGGTGGTGCTTTGGGTTAAACCACAGAGCCTAGAACTTGCCAATCAGAAGGTCGGCGGTTCGAATCCCCGTGACGGGGTGAGCTCCCATTGCTCGGTCCCTGCTCCAGCCAAACTAGCAGTTTGAAAGCACATCAAAGTGCAAGTAGATAAATAGGTACCGCTCCGGCGGGAAGATAAGCGGTGTTTCTGTGCGCTGCTCTGGTTCGCCAGAAGCAGCTTAGTCATGCTGGCCACATGACCCGGAAGCTGTACGCCGGCTCCCTCGGCCAATAAAGCGAGATGAGCGCCGCAACCCCAGAGTTGGCCATGACTGGACCTAATGGCCAGGGGTCCCTTTACCTTTTTAATACCTGTTTAGTATTCCATGAAAGCTACAAACATGCACCTAAGACAAGTTCATGGGGGAGAAGGCTATTAGGGCCTATCAGCCACAATGAGTATGATCAGGCAGCCTGAATACCAGTTGCTAGTGGAAACTGCAGGAAGGGAAAGCTGCTGTTGGGCTTCCCATGTGGTTGGCCACTGTGAGAACAGGATTCTGAACTGGATGGGCATTTGGCTTCATCTAGCAGCTAGGCTCGTATTGTTTTCTGAAATTTTTCACAACACCTTCTCTTTCATTGGGTCAGTACTGTATTATCATCCCTGTGTTGTGGAAGGTGGTCTGAGAGAGAAAACCGGTTTGCTTATAAGGCAGAGCTGGAGAACTTTCAGCCCTCCGCAGACACTGCTGGACTATTGCTGGACTACAACTCCCATCATCCCTAACCATTGGCCATGCTGGCTCTGTGGCTGATGGGAATTGGAGTCCAACAACACCTGGAAGGCAGTGTTAGAAACTGAGATATGAAAGCTAGGAGCTAAACGGCAACTTAAACCTAGGTTATGGACGCAGCAACAGAATGTCTAGTTGGCTTTTTTATAACAAGAATGCAAAGCTGAGAATGAATGAACTGCAGTTAAAATATTATGTTCATTTTTCACATGGTCTAGTCCTTCCCCTGCCCACCCCCCCTAATATTCTTAAGAGGGTCTCCAGAGAGTAGCTGGAAGTGAGGGAGGCAGAAAAAGTTCCTCCTTCCACTCTGCAGTTTTAATCTGAAATCTTAGGCGCAGTGCTGCGCCCAGAGCTCAGAGACTGCTCGAGCTAATGACATTCCCTGTCGCAAAACGTGCCTAAAACAATAGGAGTTTTGAACACTGCTGGAAGGGGCATAGGTTCCTCCACTCTTGCTCTCAGTTAATGAGTTCATCCAGAGGCCAGGTCTGCCACAGCTCAGCCTCTTTGTTACTTTGGCCCAATAGTTCTCTTATGGGAGAATAAGTCCTGTTAGCAGACCTAGTGAGCAAGGAGACACAATGGCTTAGGTCCTAGATGTGGAGGAGAGGGGGCCTCTGGCTGTTTACGCCGCTCCTGTGTCGGGTATCCCTGCAGTGCTGTCGGTGTGGCGTGGAGCAAGACTAGGGGGAATCCTTTGCAATCCAAGGGCCGCATTCCCTTATGAGCAGCCTTCTGAGGGCCACATGTGAAAACGTGCAGAGCAATAAGTGTAAATTTGTGCAGTACACACATTCACACACCATCAAAGCAAGCAAGAGGTGTGATCAGTGTTTAAGGACACATTCCAGCCAGGCAAAAACACTCCAGGAGGTTGCAGAGCAGGGTCACTGAGGGGTGTGGCTTGGGGAAAGTTCTGAGGGCCAGATAGAGAGACCTGGAGGGCCACATTTGGTGCTTGAGGTTCCTCACTCCTGTCAGAGAGGAGTACCATCTCTCTTTCCCCCTTATATCCTCCTTTTGGCAGTTGCTGTGCTATTTTCTCCTATAGTCCTTCACTAGGTGGGTCTGAGTTTTGTCTCTTTCCCATTAGCCTGCCTGGTTTGAGCTGGAACCCGGGGTTGAGCAGGTGGTGGTGGAGGGATGCCGTTCTGGCTGGGTACATGAATCCCACCCCATTGCGAAATGCTTAGCTTTGGGGGGGGTGTTATTTTTAAAGGACGTGAGTAAGCAATGAGTAATATCCCATGATTACAAAATAGCAGATGTATAGCTTTTCTCTTCCAGGCAGGGTCCTCCCTTGGGGGCAGAGAAGGCAAATGCTGTATTCAAATCCCAAGCTTTGGCAACCAAATCTGTGGGGTTTTCCAGTCTTGCATGTGGCTTTCCCTCCTTTGCGGCAGCTTCTCCTTGCGCCCTGAGCCAGTGGTGTTTCCCAAGCATTTGATAGTTGCAGCAAGCTTTGATCTGGATTTAAATTAGCTGGTGTTCTTGGGGTCTCCCCCCGCCTGGTTTATTTTAATAATGTTTTCTTCTTTCGAATGAGCCTCCTCCTCCCTGCCTGTGTGAATTGCTGTTTGGAGGAACGTGTGAGGCTACTTCATACAGATCATCCATTTCACCCACTGTTCTCTACTGGAAAAGATGAGGAACCTGTGGCCCTCCACAGGTTGCTGGACTCCAGCTCCCATCAGCCCCGGCCAGCATGGTATGGGATGATGGGAGTTGTTACCTAGCAACATCTGTAGGGCCCCATGTTCCCCATTCTTGTCCCCAGCCAGGTACATATCCCATCCAACCAGGGATCACATATTGATTGGAACCAAGCCTGCAAATCCTTGGCTATAGGTTTCGGGTTGATGATAATCCTGTTGGCTGCCTGCCTGACATGTATCACAGCTCAATCTGCTGCGTGCTAAGTGTGCCAACACTCTTCAGCCATGGAGTTGATCCTGGAAGCACCCGTGAATCTTCTCTTGAACTCTGTGGCCCCTTTCCTCCCACACAGTTCTGCTACTTCAGCGGAGATCTGACAAAACACTGAGTCAAGTTGCAGCTGAGGTTCAGGAAATGCTTGTTAAATTGGAAAAAGGAAGCCTCCTCCGTTGTTAAGGCTTTTGGGGCATCTTGATGCCTGACAGAACAACCACAACCCAGTCTCTGCTTTGCATGCAGAAGGTCCCAGCTTCAATACATGGCGTCTCCAGGTAGGACTTGACATGTTCCCTGCCTGAAACCCTGTAGAGCCACTGTTGGTCAGTGTAAACCAGGGTTTCCCAGACTTGGATCTCCAGCTGTGGTTGGACTACAACTCCCATCATCCCTGACCACTGGTCCTGTTAGCAAGGGATGATGGGAGTTGTCCTCAAACCACAGCTGGAGACCCAAGTTTAGGAAACCCTGGAGCAGACCATACTGAGCTAGCTGGACCAATGGTGTGACGGAATAAGTCAGCTTCCCACGTTCGTATTCATAGGAATCCTATCCTTTGTTTTAAGATCATGAGGGCTGGAATTTTACTTTCTTTCCAAGGGAAAGACCATGGTTCAGTGGCAGAGCATCCGACTTGCATGCAGAACTTCCAAGGTTCAATCCGCGGCCTCTCCGGCTAGGAGTGGGAATGCCCTTGCCTGAAACCCTGGATTGCTGCTGCTAGTCAGTGTAGACATTACTGAGCTAAATGGTCCAATGACCTGACTGAGTACAAGGCAGCTTCCTTCATTGATCTGCAATTACAAGGATCTTTTAGATCAGTGCTAGAAACTCAGATGTTTAAGCTAGTCGCCAAATGGCTCCTTAAACCAAGGTTGCAGTCACCAAAACGGAATGTCTAGTTGCCATTTTGGGGCAAGACGGCTCTAAAGCCTTATTTTTCAAATGTCTGACTCACTGTGATTGATTATTAGTTAAACATCTGGCTAGTTCAGATGACAACCTTGAGCTAGGTTAAGAGCTTTGAGAAAAGTCCCTTGATCCACAAACAGTCCACATATATATATTGGCCTATTCTGAACTCTTTTTTTAATGGTGACTGTTCCTGTTCAGGCTGCTCAGAAAAAGAACTTTGGTTCCAGAAAATTCATTCCGATTGTGCTGATAAAATATACCGTATTTTTTGCTCTATAAGACTCACTTTTTCCCTCCTAAAAAGTAAGGGGAAATGTGTGTGCGTCTTATGGAGCGAATGCAGGCTGCGCAGCTATCCCAGAAGCCAGAACAGCAAGAGGGATTGCTGCTTTCACTGCGCAGCGATCCCTCTTGCTGTTCTGGCTTCTGAGATTCAGAATATTTTTTTTCTTGTTTTCCTCCTCCAAAAACTGGGTGCGTCTTATGGTCTTGTTTGTCTTATAGAGCGAAAAATACAGTAACTGGTGGAATTCTACAGGTTGGGGTATTAGTGTGTGAAAACAGTCCAGATCTAAGGATCCCTGAATGGTGGAAATGTCAGGTGCCATCCTAGCACCCAAACATCGTCACTTGGTCACAAGTGGTTCCTTTTGCACCTTGCACCTAGCTAATTCCGAACGCTGCCTCAAACAGCCTGGTTGGAAAAGGGAGATTGTAAGAAAAACCCTAAGAGACCAGGGATATGGGGCAGGTAATTTTCTTGAAAACTTTCCAGCCTTCTCTGGGGGAATTCTTTCTGTTTCATAAGTCCATTGATAACGATAGATGCCAGCTGCAGATTCTGTGCTAGGTGAGGCTGGCAGTTTCAAAGGAGGTAACTTAACTGCTTTGTACAGAGACAGACCATGTATCGTTTCAGGCAGAGGGATATTCCCAGCCCCACCTGGAGATGCCAGGAATTGAACCCGAGGCCTCCTCTATGCAAAGCAGGAGCTTTGCCTCTGAGTTACAGGCCTTCCTCAGGACATTTAGTATTGTTTTAAAAATAAAAGTAAAAGGAACATACTCTTTAGGGCAGTGTTTCCCAACCTTTGGCCTCCAGCTGTTTTTGGACTACAACTCCCATCATCCCTAACTAGCAAGACCCAGTGGTCAGGGATGATGGGAATTGTAGTCCCTAAACAGCTGGAGGCCAAAGGTTGGGAAACACTGCTTTAGGGCAGAGCTGGGGAACTGGATCCAGCTGGCAAATCAGATCTTTACCTCTGCACATACCTGCAGAGCCACCCTCCTGTCAATCACCTGAGAACAACAAGCTTCATAATCCATGGCCACTGGTCACGCTTGCTGGGACTGATGGGAGTTGTAGTTCCACAACATCCAGAGGGCCAAAGTTTCCCCATACCTGCTCTAGCTGGCATCAGAAAATGTTTTGATGCAAACTGAAAAAACACTCTGAATCGAATTTTCCTAATATGTGCATGGCAAACTTTTCCAGTTCAGAATTTTCTGAAAAAGCCACATCGTTTATAAAAGATCCACTGCCTGGCAGGGCTGGACAACACATGGGAAAACGAGGCAAAAATACTCCAGTGACTCCAACCTTGGCAGGGATGAGTAGTGGGCCTACAACTTCCAGGGGTGATGCGATTTGGAGTTCAGCGACATCTGGAGCACCAAGGCTGCAGGATCCATCCCCGTATGGGACAGCTGCATATTCCTGCATTGCAGGGGGTTGGACTAGATAATCCTCAGGGTCCCTTCCAATTCTGCAATTCCATAATCTGGACTTTTAAGGGAACAGGACGTGGGGAAGCCTACCTTATCCCAAGTCAAGACCCCTTGGCATTTCTAGCTAGGAATTCTCTACACTGGCCAGCTGCTCTCCAGGTTTTCAGACAGGGGTTATTTCTCCACTTTGCATGCCAGGGACTGAACCTGGGGTCTTCCATGTGTGTATCAGATCTGCAACCGAGCTACGGTTTTTCTCCTTGACCACGGTCCTAGTCCTCATGGTTCTGAATGGTTTATAGGAAGCATCCTATTGGTCCATCTGGTTTATAGCAAGCATCCTATTGGTCTGACTAGCTCAGCATTGTTTACCCTGACTGGTAGCAGCTCTCCAGAGTTTGACAAGGTCTTTCCGCCCCCTTTGTAAAGATTCTGGAGCTTGGACCTGGGACCGTCTCTGTGCAAAGCAAGCTCTTTACCGCTGTGCTTCTATCTGCGACACCCTTTTCTCTGGTCCTTTAACTGCCTTCCGTTGAACTTTGTGAAAGAAAGAAAGAAAGAAAGAAAGAAAGAAAGAAAGAAAGAAAGACCAATCCTTCTGCCAGGTACATCAAGGCCAGTGGCAGTTACCTTCCATGGTCTGGTTGGGTTGGTCACCTGGGGGACGTCTGAGAACAAAGGAATGTCTGAGCTAGGTCTGGGTTATGGGGCTTGTCTTGTTCCTGCCAGAGAGGGCTGGCTGATATCTCAGATTTCAGGGCTTGTAAAATCAGGATGGCCTGCAAAGGAGGCGGGGGGGGGGGGAGAAATGAAGAACCAGAAGCAGTTTTAAGTTAGGGAAACCTCCTCTTCTCTCTTCTAGGAAGAGGAGGAGCGATTCCTGAAGGGGTGAGGCTGTAGTTTCTTCTCTCGCGTTTGCTCTTGCTTTCTGAGACGGGGGTTAGCAAGGTGTGTGTGTCCAGGCCAGCTTTTCAGCAGGGCAATTTGCTCTCTCCGTTCCCAGTCCGTCTGTGCGAGGGATCGCCACCCTTTCGTAAGTCAGCCGCCCGGGAGGAACAACTCCTTCCTGGCTTTGCCGGAAGGGAGAAAGAGAGTGCCATGTCTCCCTGCGCCGGCCTCCGTTCGGAAGGGAGTGTGCTTGGCCTCTGCAGAAGCCACAGCCCGCAATGGCACTCTCAGGCCGGGGTGTGGGGTTGCTGTTTCCCACATCCTTATTTCTGCAAAAGGTTGACACCTCTGCAGCTGAGTTGGAGAGCCGAAGTTTATATATGCCTCTAAACCAAAAAGTAAGCTTTGGAACGCCCCGAGTCTTACAGGTCTGGGGATATGCCATAGGAACACAGGAAGCTGCCTTATACTGAGTTAGACCACTGTGTAGGGTTTTGGGGCAGTGTCTCCTATCAGCCCTGCCTAGAGATGGTGAGGATTGAATCCAGGGCCTTCTGCATGCAATGCTGGAGCTCTGCCACTGAGCCACGGCCCTTCCCTTCGTTGCTCTGAGTGCAGTGATCAACACCGAGACTTGAACCCATGGCAGCAGAATTTCCCTACTGACTTATTAGTTATTGCATTTTCTATCTGGCCTACAGTGGTATCTTGGGTTACATACGCTTCATTTTTTTTTTTTTTTTTTTTTTGCAGTTTAATTTTTATTGAGTTTCGTTTGACACACACATACAAAGACAATATACCAAAAAAAAAAAAAAAAAAAGAAAGAGTAAAGCAAATGCATTTGTAGAGAAAAGCACAGGTACAACTGGTCACTACATACGCTTCAGGTTACATACGCTTCAGGTTACAGACTCCGCTAACCCAGAAATAGTGCTTCAGGTTAAGAACTTTGCTTCAGGATGAGAACAGAAATCGTGCTCCAGCGGCACGGCAGCAGCAGGAGGCCCCATTAACTAAAGTGGTGCTTCAAGTTAAGAACAGTTTCAGGTTAAGTACAGACCTCCAGAACGAATTAAGTACTGTATTTTTCACTCTATAAGACGCACCAGACCATAAGACGCAGCTAGTTTTTGGAGGAGGAAAACAAGAAAAAAAGTATTCTGAATCTCAGGAGCCAGAACAGCAAGAGGGATCTCTGCGCAGTGAAAGCAGCAATCCCTCTTGCTGTTCTGGCTTCTGGGATAGCTGCGCAGCCTGCATTCGCTCCATAAGACGCACACACATTTCCCCTTACTTTTTAGGAGGGAAAAAGTGAGTCTTATAGAGCAAAAAATACGGTACTTAACCTGAGGTACCACTGTACTTCTCCAAGAAGCTCCATGGTTCTCCCCATCCTCAGTCAAAGAAAAATAGAATTGTAGAGTCGGAACGGGCCCTGAGCGTCATCCCCACACGACAACCCTGTGAGGTAGGCTAGGCTGAGAGGCAGTGACTGGCCAGGGCCGCACCCCGTGAGGATTCGAATCCTGGTCTCTCCCAGGTCCTAGTCCGACACTCTAACCACTACACCACTCTGCTTCTCGGGGCAAATTGTTCATGCGGTTTTTTCCCTCCTTTTAATGCCGCAAGTCCATTTGGTCAAGCGTTCTGCTTTCATGAAAATCCCCCAGTCATGTGATGGGGCGAGCATCTCTCACCCCTGTTTGTCCCCCTGCAACTGGCATTCTGGGGTGGACTTCCTTTGAACATGTGGGCTCCACGAATCCATGGAACCCACCCCCCTTCTCAAAAGCTACATAAGCCTTAGGGAGCCAGCACCGGGCACCCGGCTCTGCCTTCCCTCCTGCTTTCAGGCCTCCCTGGCTTGCTCCCCCCACTAGACAGCTCATTAATCACAGCCTGTTTACTGCTGACTTTCTCTAGCCTGCTGCGTTTTCCTGCTCCTCCTCTGAGCTCCCCTATCTGGTAGCCTCCCGCCCTAATCTCTCCCATCAGCCAGGCTCCATGCCTGGGGCGAGGTTAGGGCCCCAGATAGAAAGGCTTGCTTGCTTCCAGCAGCAACACCAGGAAGTTCAAATCCTGTTTGTTTGCCTCCCACACAAGCATATCTTGGACTCTGCATTCTTCCTTTGGAGGTTACTGGGGAGGGGACTTTGCCACCATATCAGCCCAAGGCTGTGGGAATGTCTATGAGGAGTGTGTGTGTTTGTGTGTGTGTGTGTGTGTGTATTTCACACAAACACACACATACACTCAATTTATTCATTTTGGAAAACCAGAAAATGTACAACAGTGTACGATAGGAACTTCCCAAAATGCTTAGTTTATCAAATACAATAATCACATTTGTCAGATTATAATTGCAGCCTTAATAACCATAATCATAATACAGTGGTGCCTCGCAAGACGAAATTAATCCGTTCCGTGAGGCTCTTCGTATAGCGGTTTTTTCGTCTTGCGAAGCAAGCCCATTGACAGCTTAGCGGATTAGCGCTATTAGCGGTTTAGCGGCTTTTAGCAATCAGCTGTTAAGCGGCTTATCAGCGGATCAGCTGATAAGCGGCTTAGCGGTTTAGGAAAAGGGGGGGGAAGGGGAAAAAACCCGCAGGAACTCGCAAGACATTTTCGTCTTGCGAAGCAAGCCCATAGGGAAATTCGTTTTGCGAAGCGCCTCCAAAACGGAAAACCCTTTCGTCTAGCAGGTTTTCCGTCTTGCGAGGCATTTGTCTTGCGGGGCACCACTGTAATTTATTAGTTATAAGCTAACTAATCTGATCGGTTGCCCCAGCCACTCTGGGCGGCTCCCAACAAAAATAGTAAAGCACAACACAACATGCACCAAAAACTTCCCTGAACAGGGCTGCCTTCAGGTAGCGTCTTCTCTGAAAGACTCTTCTCTGGTTGACACACTGGCGGACAAGAGTACAGTAGACACAACCTGCAGCGTCCGCAACCCGCAGTGCCACTTCTGCACATGTGCGGGTTGCGATTTGGCGCTTCTGTGTTCGGTACTTCCAGGTTCGGTGCGTTGTGCAACCCAAAATCGCACAACTTGAAGCGTCTGTAACCTTCGATATGACTGTACAGTGGTGCCCCGCAAGACGAACGCCTCGCAAGACGGAAAACCCGCTAGACGAAAGGGTTTTCCGTTTTGGAGGTGCTTCGCAAAATGAATTTCCATATGGGCTTGCTTTGCAAGACGAAATGTCTTGCGAGTTCCTGCGGGTTTTCCCCCCCTTCCCCCCCCTTTCCTAAGCCGCTTATCAGCTGATCCGCTAAAAGCCGCTAAACCGCTAATAGCGCTAATCCGCTAAGCTGTCAATGGGCTTGCTTCGCAAGACGAAAAAACCGCTATACGAAGAGCCTCACAGAACGGATTAATTTCGTCTTGCGAGGCACCACTGTACTCAGTTCTGGGCTGCATGGATAAACAGCATCTTGTGTGGGGAGGCTGCTGTCCGCACGATACATTTAAAGCAGTATCATACCCCTTTAAAAAGTCGTGGCTTTCCTGCAAAGCACCCTGGGAGCTGCAGTTTCTTAAAGTCGCTGACACTGCTGAGAGTTTTTAGGAGACCCCTGTTCCCCTTGCAGAATCACCAGTCCCAAAGTGGTTTAGCCCTTCGCTTCCAGAGAACTCTGGGAGCTGCAGCTCTGGGAAGTGAGGGAATAGGGGTCTCAGCATCCTTAAGCTACAGCTCCCAGGATTCTTTGGGGGAAATGGTGACTGTTCAAAGGCATATGACGCTGCTTTAAAGGTATAGTGCGGATGGGGCCTCAGTTCAGCTGTTCAAGCTCCTCTCTAGCACCTGAAATTTCAGCAGGACTAGGCACTTGAGGAAGGGATGGGGTAAGGTGGGGGGGTTAGAAGTTGAGACTTCCTGGGAAGCTGAATCTGCCACCCGTACAGCATTCTGTTCTCCCACGAACCTCTCCTTATATACACCCCCAGCAATGCTGCCTTTTGGGTTTTGGCTTAAAAGAGCTTTCCAAGGCAGCTTTGAGCAGGGTTGGGAGCAGAGACGTCTCCCTGATGACATCTGCTCGGCAATACAGTGGTACCTCCGGTTACATACGCTTCAGGTTACATAGGCTTCAGGTTACAGACTCCGTTAACCCAGAAATAGTACCTCCGGTTAAGAACTTTGCTTCAGGATGAGAACAGAAATCGTGCTCCAGTGGCACAGCGGCAGCTGGAGGCCCCATTTGCTAAAGTGGTGCTTCAGGTTAAGAACAGTTTCAGTTTAGAACGGACCTCCAGGACCGAATTAAGTACTTAACCTGAGGTACCACTGTAGTGTCCCATGGACACCCCCAAACCTCCTGAGCCTGCGCAGAGCAGTTTCCTGCTTCTTTCATGCGAGCGTTTCCCAGTGTTCCCTGATTTCCAGACCCCACCCCACCCCGCTTTCCAGCATACGCCATGGCTCGGACTGTCCTGGCTAATTCCCTCTTTGTCACTGAACCGCAGGTCTCATTCCCAAGAAGAGGGGCCCACCGGCATCTGCCTGTGATGGAGTACACGGTAAGGCCGGCTGCCTCTCCCTTTCCTGGGTGTGGTGGAGGGCTGGCTGGCTGGCTGCTACGGTGGCAGGTCAGCCCTCTGTGTCCCCTCCCTTCCCTCTCTTCCCGGTGGCGTTGATCGTGGTCTCTCTTCATTCATTCATTTTATTTGCTTTTCCACACATGGTGGGGGGGAATCACACTCGAAAAGGCTTGCAGCAGAGAAAGCAGGGGTGCATTTCAAAATCAACCCTGGAAAAACAATTTCATACCAACATAATACAGCAACAACTCAACAGCAAATATCACAGCCTGCAAAACAATGGCAGCATTTCAATAATATAGTTACAGTGGTGCCTCGCAAGACAAAAAGAATCCGTTCTGCGAGTCTCTTCATCTAGCGGTTTTTTTGTCTTGCGAAGCAAGTCCATTAGCGGATTAGCGCTATTAGCGGCTTAGCGGTTCAGCTGATAAGTGGCTTAGCGGCTTAGCTGCTTAGCAGATCAGCTGATAAGCGGCTTAGCGGATCAGCTGATAAGCGGCTTAGCGGATCAGCTGATAAGAGGCTTAGCGGCTTAGAAAAAGGAGGGGGGAAAGGGAAAAAAACCCGCAGGAACTCACAAGACATTTTCGTCTTGCGAAGCAAGCCCATAGGAAATTCGTTTTGCGAAGCACCTCCAAAACGGAAAACCCTTTCGTCTAGCGGGTTTTCTGTCTTGCGAGGCATTCGTCTTGCGGGGCACCACTGTATAACCAAGTTACATTAACAGGATTCAGAAATAGCACGGGAGCATGACAGTCTCACCTTCGTCCTAGGAACACCTCACCTGTGATTTTCCTCGCTGTCGGTCCCCTGCAAGCAGTGTTAGAAACTCAGATACACAAGCTAGGTGCTAAATGGCTCCTTAAACCAAGGTTGCAGTCATCAAAACAGAATGTCTAGTTGCCATTTGGGGCAAGACAGGTCTAAAGTCTTATTTTTCAGATGACTGACTGACTGTGATTGATTCTCAAACATCTGGCTAGTTCAGATGACAACCTTGAGCTTGGTTAAGAGCTTTGAGAATTTAGAATCCCCTTGGTCCAGGGACCGTCCACATATATATTGGCCCATTCTGGGTTTTGTGGTTTGTTTTTTTAAAAAAATAATCTTTATTGGTTTAAAATCAACACATGCACACAAAGAACATTTAGGGGGGAAAGCAAAGAAGAAAACAAAAATAAAGCAGACAAAGAAATAGCAAAATTATGCAAAATAAAAAATATACAATATATATTGACCCATTCTGAACTCTTTTTCTTTATGGTGGCACGGACCATTCATAACGTAGGGATGTTCTTCACAACTGGGAGCAGGGCAGAGGGGTGGAGTGAGTGAAGCCAAGCTACAATAATTAATTATAACGTTTTTCATGTGCTCATTCTGCACAGAAAAAGCATTTTGGTTCCCGATATTCTTTCCGATTGTGCAGATAAAATATAACGAATAGAATTCTACAGGATGAGGTATTAGTGTGTGAAAACAGTCCAGATCCAAAGATCCCCAGGCTTGCACCTCCAGATGGTGGAGACACCAGGCGCCATCCTGGCGCCCAGGCATCTTCGCTTGGTTTCAAGTGGCCAATAGCCAGGTGCAAAATGTGCATGGCACATTTCAAACACTGCTTCCAAAGCTGGAAACAGCCCCCCCTCCCCCCCGTTATTCTGCTCTTCCTCTGATCAGGGGATATGGAAGCATACAAGCTTTCCTAGGCTGGTGGGAGTTGTAGTTCAGCAGCACCCGGAGGGCCAAAGGTTCTCTGCGCCTGGCGCATGTTATCAAAGGAGACGGCAAGGCATGAATCTAGGGAGGCGGGAGCCTGTGACCTTTCTGATGCTCAGTGCATGCTATCCTGACCTAATAGGGCAGAAACAAAATGGAAATTTATAACTGGGGCAGAAACGAAATGGAAATTTATAATTGGGGCAAAGGCCCTAATCCAGTCACAAACTGAAAGTGGGTTGCGAAGGTTGTTCAAACGGGTTGCAGGCTTTGTAAGTAAACCCTAAATTATTACTGCATGTGATCTCGAAGGGACACGATGAGCACCCCTTACAACTCTCTGTTTTGTTGGTGAATTGTAATGCTGTTGTTGACTGCCTTTATTGTGGCCCATATCACCAGAAAACCCCCCGCGCTCCCTTGATTTTTGCTGGCTTCCAATGCTCTGTGCTGCAGCGACCCCACCTTGTGGCTAAATGAGAACATCACTGCTCAGCCCTGAACACTTAACAAAGGAAGACATGTATGGGTGCGAATTTCACAGGGACTAGCATCCTGCTGCCTGAGATTTGGCCGGTGGTTTCCAGAATGAATATGTGAACCCCATCCTGTGCAGTTGTCCTCTTTCCCAGTTCTCCCTCTTCTTCAAGGTCTTCTTCTTCCTCCTCTCCAAGACATCTCTGCTTTCTGCCACCTGCCACCTCCGTCCTTCCCACCCACCTTGCATTTTTTAACCCGCTGGCTAACATTTCTGTTGGCACTCTGATCAGACCGCGGGTCGACCAGTCGGACCACGCTGGCTGTTTAGTCTCACTCATTATTGCTTACACTGACCGGCAGGGTTTCAAACGGCAAGTTTCCCACCTGGAGATCTTGCGGGTGGATCCCAGGACAGAAGTTTCTAGCCCTCATGGTTTGGAAAAAGCAGAGGTCCCGGGCCCTAAGGAAGTCAGATTATCCTCCACCAGGGCCAGGGCCTTTTCAGTGATGGCTCCGACCTGGTGGAATGATCTGTCCCATGAGACCAGGGCCCTGCAGGATTTAACTTCCTTCCGCAGGGCCTGTAAGACAGAGCTATTCCGCCTGGCTTTCAACTTGAACTTAGCCTGGTCTTTTATTCCCCTTCCTTCCCTCCCCCTCCCCCTCCCCCTTTTAATGAAGATTACCCGCTCTGGGATCCCACAGCTAATTTTCCCACAGCTAATTTAGCCAGCTAGCCCTAGTGATCATCTAATGTTTATTGGATGGATTTCCCCCCTAAATTGATTTTTGATTGTTATTCACGTTTTATACTGTATTTTATGCTGTTTTTGTTGCATCAATTAAGTGTTTTAAATTTGTTGTTAGCCGCCCTGAGCCCGGTTTTCTGAACCGGGAAGGGCGGGGTATAAAAAAAAAATATATATTTATTTATTTATGATTTAAACGGCAGCAACTCTCTGGGGTTCTGGGCAGGAGACATCCTGAAGAATTGAACCTGCGACTTTATGCACCCAGAACTGCTGCTCCAACCACTGAGCACTTGCCCTTCCCCCTTAGCCTTATGGTAGGAGATCCCCCGCTCCAGGAAAACTTTACCCCCGGACAAGAAACCACCTCGCAGGGCCAGGCTGCTGCGGAAATGGCTGCTCTTTCCGCCCCCTCCCAAAGCCCCTATAGGAACAAGGCCCAGAGGGGCCTCCCGCACAGGGTGTGTCTTCCTGTCTCCCTGGCCCCCAGGGTTCTTGAACTGGGGCTGAGAGGCCAAAGGCACATCCGCTAGCCTTGTTCGGGGAGTGAGAGCCATTATTTAACCTTCCCTCCTCCTTCCGCTTCTTCCCTCTTTCAGGTCTTTGGGGTCTCATGATCCTGCCTCCCTCTTTCTTTCGGAGGAAGGAGCCCACGGGTGAAACTCTGCCTCCTTCCTCCCCTTGAAAGCTTCCTTTTTATTTATTTATTTAAAGGAACCAGTTCCAGTTCACAGTCCAATATGTTTAAAAGAAAATAAACTTCCACCCCCCCCCCCACAGCTAATGTTTGTCCCTTTGCAGAACAAACCAGATCAGTTCCTGTTCCGTTCGGGGTGCGGGGGGGAAGCCAACCAAAATGATCAAAGGGGGGGGGAAGGAATAACGTTAGTCAGAGATGAGGAGACAGAAGATGATTAAATTTATGCATGCCATGGAGAAAGTGGATTGAGCAAAAGTTTTTCCTCCTTCTCTTTATAACGCTCGAACTCTCCGGGATTCCCAGTGAAGCTGAAAGTTGGATGGTTCAGCACAGATAAAGTACTTCTTCATGCAGCGTGTTGTTAAACTACAGAACTCCTTACCACAAGAGGCAGAGATGGCCAGCAGCTTGAACCCTGGCCTCTCCCTGATCAAAGGCTTAATTTTTTTAAAAAAAATGCACACCCACCCACACTGGTATAAGAACGGTTTATTTTCTTTTTCCTGACAATTTTGAACTTTCATCTTAAAGGTCCAAATCATATATACAGTGGTACCTCCGGATGCGAACGGGATCCGTTCCGGAGCCCCGTTCGCATCCTGAAGCAAATGCAACACGTGTCTGCGCGTTTGTATGGGTCGCTATTTGCCGCTTCTGCGCATGCTCATGACGTAATTTTGAGCGTCTGCGCATGCGCAAGTGGCAAAACCCGAAAAGGCTTAACCTGAAGCGACTTCAACCCAAGGTATGACTCTGTGTGTGTGTGTGTGTGTGTACACACACACACACACACACACACACACACACACACAGTAAGAAATGAACTAGAAATTGTTCCAAGCTTTGTTCCTCCAGCGATTTGGTGAACTTCACCCAAGCGTTGCCTCCTCTTCCACCTGGGCTTTTGACCCCTTACGAAATACCAGCACCTAGCGTGTTATCTCTGTCTTTGTAACACTGTGACCGGCCTGATCCAGCAGCCAGGCTCGTCTTCTTAGAGGACTAGACAAATTCAGGGAGCATAAGGCTCTCAGTGGCTGCTGGCCAGCATGGCTACATCATCCCTCCATGATCAGAAGTGATATGAATGGCAGTTGCTGGCCGTTGCAAGTGGGGAGAGTGTCTGTTGCACTCAGGTTCAGCTTGCCAGCTTCCTTTAGGAGTATCTGTTTGGCCACTGGGAAGGCTGGGCTAGAAGGGCCTTTGGCCTGATCCCGGTGGGCTTTTCTTTTGTTCCCATGAGTGGCAGGGAAGGAAGGCGGGCTCTTGCCTGTGGACTTCCTGGAGGAATCTGATTGGCCCCTGCAAGAACAGAATGCTGGGTTCCAGTGGGCCTTTGACCTGATACCAGGAGCCAGGCTGTTCTGATGTTCTTGAATACATAGCAGTATTGTTGATCATAGGCCATGCTGGCTGATGGGAGTTGTAGTCTTAACATCTGGATGGCACAAACTCAGAGGATGATAGAATTGTAAAGTTGCAAGGGACCCAAAGGGTCATCCACTCCAACCTCACCTTGCAAAACAACAACAACTTGGCAGAGGCTGGTTTATACCTTCCTCCTGGATTGAGGGAATTTGGTGCTTAATCATGGGATTAAAAACCGGGATTTTTAAAAAGTGCAGCTTGACTCTGATTGTGGGCTTCAGCACCTAGGAGCTCGCAAACCTTTGTCTAATGGCTAATCTTGTTATCGGATCCTGCCCCCCATTTTTATTTTTATTGTGAGGATTTGGAGTGGTGATTTCGAGGTGAAGAATTGCTTTGTGTGGCTGGAATCGTCGTGACAAAGGGAATGCTCTAGTGCTAAGAGACCGAGGCTGCAAGCGGAACCCGCCTTTATCTGGGAGGAATCCCCCTTGGATTCAGCGGGACTTGCTTCTGAGTAGGCCTAGTAGGCAGCAGCCCGAGTTGTGTGAGAAGCCTGACTCTCCTTTCAAATCTTGCTTCTTGCATATTACTTGGACAAAGCCTTCCTTTGCTTCTCTTTCTCTTTCACTGTCCAGGTGCGAGGAAATGAACAGTGGCCTACCTTGCAGGCCTACCTTGCGGGACGCGGGTGGCGCTGTGGGTTAAACCACAGAGCCTAGGGTTTGCTAATCAGAAGGTCAGCGGTTCGAATCCCCGCAATGGGGTGAGCTCCCATTGTTCGGTCCCTGCTCCTGCCAACCTAGCAGTTCGAAAGCACGCCAGTGCAAGTAGATAAATAGGTACCGCTCCAGCGGGAAGGTAAACGGCGGCGTTTCCGTGCGCTGCTCTGGTTTGCCAGAAGCGGCTTAGTCATGCTGGCCACATGACCCGGAAGATGTACGCCGGCTCCCTCGGCCAATAAAGCGAGATGAGCGCCGCAACCCCAGAGTCGGTCACAACTGGACCTAATGGTCAGGGGTCCCTTTACCTTTACCTTGCAGGATATAGTGTCAACTTTTATATCCTAAAGCGTTAACTAAGAAAGAGGGAGAAGGGGTTCCCCTATGCCATAAAGAACTCCATGTAAAACCAGAGGTGTTGTCAAGTCAGGAGTGTGGCTTCAGATGAGGAGTGGCCCATATTAGATCGGGACCCACCTTGCGGTCCCCATTCTCTCCTCTGCACTCTCTGCGCTTCCTGCCTGTGCCCTGCCTCCCCCCTCTCCCCCCTGCGCTCTTCCCACCCCACCCCCTCCAGCCTAGCTGCCGGAAAAACCTCCCTTCGCTTCCCTGTGCAACCACTGACCTTGATTTTCACAAGTGTTTGTGTGCTGCCGCTCCGGCTCTCTCCCCCCACAAGGCCCCACCTCCCTCCCTCCGCATTTTATTATACAGAAGCCTTGTCTTCCTTTCCACACATGGGGGGGGGGGGCCAGAAGCCAAGCTCTTGTGAGTCAGCACTGCCCTACCATTGGCAGCGGGGGGGGGGGGGCTTGGCCTCTCTCTCTCTCTCTCTCTCTCTCTCTCTCTCTCTCTCATTCCACCGCACCCCCCCTACCCGCCCGCGCCCGCCTCTTCCCCAGAACGGGAGCCGCAGTCACTTAGAGCCCAGCAGAGATTGCGAGCAGGATGCGGTAGCAATTAGTGTCTCTCTGCTCTGGAAGAAGCAGCAGCAGCAGCAGCAGCGACTGCAGCCAGGAAGAGGGGAGGAGGAGGAGGAGGTGTGGGGAGAAGAGCCCAGATCCGGCTGCCTGCTGGTTCCCGAAAGCAAGGGGGACTCGGATTCCGCCTTCGCCCCTTTGACCAGCCGGGTGCAGGGGGGCCACCACCCGTTTCCCCTTCTCTGCGGCTCCCGGCGTGTTCCCAGAGCTCCATCTCTCCGAGAGAGGCAGGCCGGCGTCTGCCCACTGATTGACACGTGGGCTCCCGTGACTTCACAGAGGAGCCTTGTTCGTGTTCCTGGCAGACCCTGCGGCCGCGCCACCTCTCCGGTCCCTGCCAAGCTGGGCCCAGCTGGAAGGCGCTCCAGGGCCTCCCTGCTCCTGGATAATAATTTTTCTCCTTTTCAAATACATCTATATACGTTGAGCATCCGTTCAGCGGAGCGGCAGGCGAGCTCGAGACCGGAGCATCCGCCGTTCTGGACGTCATCGGCTGCTTTCTGCGTCGGCTGCTTTCTGCATCTCAGCTCTCTTTTTTTCGCCTCTCTCTCTCTCTCCTGGGCTGTGTGAGACCTGCTGGCAGGGCGTGGGGTGCCTGTGGCCAAGAGGACGTAACAGGACCTTTGGCAGGCGGCCCCGGGGCAGGGCGGCCGTTCCACAGGTGGCGTGACGGCTCTCCAGGGTGTGTGCCAGCCACTCCTCCCTCCCGGCCATCGCTCCGGCCTCAAGGACTAGCCGGCGGCCTCTCCCTCTTCCTCTCGAGCGCAGCAAAGCTGTCCAAGGGTCGCTGGTCATCTGGCGGCGTTGTCAGGGGGCGGGGGGCACGGAGCAACGTCTGCGTCCTGTGACGACGGCGGTCTTTCACCTGTGGCACAGTGTCCCCAGTTCTGCTGCCCTTCTTGCGCCAACTCTTCTCTTCTCCGCAGCCATGCCTACAGGGGGCCGGACAGGAGTCGTCTTGCTTGGATCCGTTCTGACTTTCGTGGGCTCCTGAGTTTGGTGTCAGGGCTGCACACCCTCGCCATCTCCTGCTTCTCTCCCCCCCGACCCCTGGCGCCTTGGTTTCGTCCCGTCTCCTCCGTCGGTTTCGGGGCATGGATCTGCTGCAAAAGAGCAAATACAACCACTTGCGCAATGACTCCCTTTCCTCCCTGGAGGAGGGCTCTGTGGCGGCCGATGGGGACTCTCCCGTGGACCCCTTGGTGGCAGCCCCCTCCCTGCCCAGCTCGCTTTCCTCCTCCTCGCTGAGCCCCATGCTCCCCCTGGGCGAGCTGTCCTCTGAGTCGGAAGACAGCCCCACCACCCTGTGCTCTTTCTTCCCCAAGATGGCCAACCTGAAGCTCGCCAACCCGGCCACTCTGCTCAGCCTCCGTGCCTTCTCCAAGGAGGCGGGCAGCTCCGGGGAACATCCGCCGCCAGCGGCACCACCACCTCCTCCTCCTCCTCCCCCCGTCGCTGCCGCGACTACCTTCCCGGACTCAGCGGGGACTGTTGGTCTCTATTCCCAGGATATGAACAAGTTGGGCTGCGCCAAGAGGATGCGGGTGGAAGGCGGCCAGCTGGGGGGAGACGAGTGGACACGGCACGGCAGCTTCGTCAACAAGCCCAGCCGGGGCTGGCTGCACCCTGACGACAAGGTGATGGGCCCCGGAGTCTCCTACCTCGTCCGGGTAAGTGAGCGGCGATTGCGGGGGGCGGGGACAGTAGGTAGTTCAGGGCATTTGTGGGTGCAGCAAGTCCCAGTCGCTGGGAACCCTGATTGGTTGGGACGCGTATCTCTGCCGGGGATGGGGAACCTAGTGGTCTTCTAGATGTGGCTGGACTCCAACTCCCATCTGGCTGTGCTGGCCGGGATCTAATGGGGTCAGAGTCCAGTGACAAGTGGAGGGGCCAGCCCACGATAGAGCCGCTGGTTGGCAACTAGCAAGGTCAGTATGGGAAAGTGGACCAAGAGCTTTTCTCCCCTTCCTAGTTCAGTGTGTTACTTGGGGTGCACTGATTGGCCATAGCTGCCTTTCCCCGCTTTCACACACCCCTCTGTTGCTGTGCGGTGGGGCGGAATAGTTGATCCCACTGAGAGAATGGCTTGGATTTGATCTTGGGGGTCTCCAGTTGCCAAGACCTAATGTGCAGGGGACATCATACTTTGCTGAAGTACGTCTGCGTGTTTGTGTGTGTGTTGGCAGTGCCTCTTGAGCTAAGAAAACAGCGCCTCTCCAGAGCATACAGAGAGCCTCTTTTCCATAGCTGGCCTCTCTGGGAACAGGGTAGGTGCTTCCACGTGGAGAGAGGGCGTGCATGACCTACATAAGTTGGGAGAGGGCTGTCGCTCCTCAGCAGAGCATTGACTCTGCGTGGAGAAAGAAGGCCCCAACGGCATCTCTGGGTAGGGCTGGGGGGGGGGGACTGTCCCTTCTGAAGCCCTAGAGAGCAGCTGCTGCCATTCTGCACAGACAGTAATGACCTAGATGATCTAATGGTGTGATTCTGTATGAGGCAGCTTTTGAATTCGGCTTCGCATCTTTCTTGGTTCCTAGGAGGACAGTGGCTTGAAGGCAGAACCACTGCTTTGCATGCAGAAAGTTCCAGATTCAGTCTCCAAGGGTTGTCTCCAGGAATGTCCCCTGCCCAAAACCCCGGAGAGCCAGTTGGTATCGATAGTACAGAGTTAGATTGACTATGTCTATACAACACAGGTCAGGGCATCACTGCTACGAGGAAAGCAACCTGCTGCATCAATCCCCAGCATCTCCAGGTAGAATCATGAGGACTAGAATCTTCCTGTTCCTTTTCAGAGGCAGGGCTATAACTTGGCTGAGGGATCACATGCAGCGTTAGAAACTCAGATATACAAGCTAGGCACCAAACAGCTCCTTAAAACCAAGGCTGCAGTCACCAAAACATAACATCTAGTTGCCAATTTCGGGCAAAAGAGCTCTAAAGTCTTGTTTTTCAGATGATTGACTGACTGTGATTGATTCTCAGCTAAGCATCTGGCTAGTTCAGATGTCAACCCTGAGTTTGGTTAAGAGCTTTGAGAACTTGAAGAAGAAAAGTTGTTTGATCCAGGGACAGTCCACATATATATTGGCCTATTCCGACCCCTTTTTCTTAACGGTGACTGCTCGCGCTCAGGCTGCACAGAAAAAGCATTTTGGTTCCAGAAATTCATTCTGATTGTACAGATAAAATATAACTGATAGAATTCTACAGGATGGGGTGTTAGTGTGTGAAAACAGTCCAGATCAAAGGGTCCACAGATGGCGCCCAGGCATCTTCACTTGGTCGCAAGTGGTTGAAAGCCAGGTGCAAAATGAGCCTGGATAATTTCGAACACGGAGCACATGCCTCACACACGGATGGTCTCAGTTACCTGCACCTCCAGGTAGAGCAGGGAGTATCCCCTGCCTGAAACCCCAGAGAACTGCTGCCAGCCAGTGTAGACAGCACTGAGCCAGATGGACCAGTGATCTGAGTCTCTGTATGAGGCAGCTTCCTATCTTAACTTGTCATTTTGAGACGGGAGCTGTTGAAAAGGCCACCGAGGAGAGTTCCTGCTGTTCCTTTCAGCCTCCTCCCCGTCTCCCAAGAAAGGCAGCACTGCAGGCAATCCTGAGCAGGGGCCACATCTTACTCTGGCCTCTTTGTGCAGAAATGAGGGGGGGGGACGACACACAGCCCCTTTCTCCCTTTTCTCCCCACAGAGGCTGACAGCCATGGCTGCGATGGTGTGGCCTCCCTGGCAGGCATCTGTCCCGGGTCTTCTGCTCTGCCACATGATTGCTTCTGACAAGCGTGCGCCCGAGCGTCCATCCCCCGGGCCACAGCACACATGCGCCAGGCGCATCAAGTCGGCCTGCATTTCTCTTCCACTTCCCCCGCCCCCCCTTCCAAGCCTCTGGCTGTGATGACCGCCAGCCCCAGATCTCCGCTGTGGGAGGCTGGGGCATCCCTCTGTGGTTTGGCGGAGTCCAGGGATTGGTCAGCCCGTTGCTGCTGGTCCAGGTGTGTGCCTCTGCATCGTCGCGCTGCCCACAGGCTGCTTGGGAACTGAGATTATCTGGCAGGAAGATCGTTCCACCCACCCACCCACCTGCCCCCAGGTAAATGGTAGGTCTTGGTGATGCCTTGATACATCGCCCAGGACTGGTTTGAGGGCCTGAGCACGATGGCACTTTCACCCGCAATGTACCACCAGGTGAAGGCTCCATTGCGCTTTGAACCTCAAACCGAGGGAGGAATAAGCTGCAAAGCGCCGTGGCTGATAAAGCCCGTTTTCCCCTCGGCGTGCTGGGTGCTGATGGTGGAGGGACTCCTGCCAGTGCCTTGCATGTGGAGGAACGAGCCCCGCAAGTCTGATATTGTCACTGCTCCTGCCTAGGAAGTTGAGGCGGTTTCATTTTGGTGCCTCGTGGGGCCGGGCCCAACGCAGCTTGTTCCTCCCACCGCTTTCCAATGCTGCGGTGTATCACTGTATCACGATGTTTGGCTGGTGTTTGGCCCAGCTCTAATGAACGGAACAGGCTGCCTTGCCTGTAAAGCGCAACCAGAAATGCCAAATAAACATTCCCCTGATGGCGTGCAGAGTGAATACCTTGCTGTTCCCCCATTGGGTGGTCAGAAGTTGAGTCCGAACCGTCGAGTCAGACCGTTGCTCCACCAAACTCAGTATTGTCACACTGGCTGGCAGCAGCTTCCAAGGTTTCAGGCAGGGGTATTTTCCCCAGTCCTACCTGGAGGTGCCATTGAGGATTGAACTTGAGACATTCTGCAAGCGAAGCAGGTGCTTTACCACTGAGCTGTTGCCCTTTCCCTGAAAATAAACCAAGATTCTAGTCCTCATGTTTCTGATTCAATAGGGACATAGGAAGCAGCCTTATTGCAAGTTCATCCATCTCACTCTGGATTGTCTACACTGACCGGCAGCAGCTCTCCAGGGTATTTCCCCAGCGCTACCTGGAGATGCTGAGGATTGAACCCAATACACCTTCTGCATACAGAGCAGATGTCCTGCTGCTACCCAGACTCCTTTTAACCTTTGACGCCACTTCACCTTTCCCCCAACCCCGGACTTGAGCCTCACTGAAACCTTTGTCTGGTGAGGGGCACACAGCTGTGTCACTGGGAGTGTCTTTGCCCTCGGTGCCCCAGTGCCGACTCTGTACAGAGAACGATTGGTTGTACCCTTAACGGGAGAAGGTGAGCAGTAGGAGGACTAGAGTCCAGATCCAGGTCTCCAGTCCATGTTTTCTTGACCACCATTGCTGGTACAACACAGGAAGGGGGCCGGTTTTCCAACACCCCCTCCTTTTCCTCCCCCTGCCCTTATATCCTTTTGGATTTATGCGGAAACAAATTCGCACGCAAACCCCTGCAACCCACCCAGGGGAACGCCTCCTTTCATGCTCCTTGCTTGCGTCCTGCTGTGATCTCCAGGGTCAGTTTCAAGACTGATGTCTTGGAGGCAGCTGCGGCTTGGTGGCAGGACACCTGCTTGGCTTGCAGAATGTCCCATCTTTAATTCTTGCCATCCCCACATCGGGCTGGCAAAGGTGCCCTGCCTGAAACCATGGAGAGCCGCTGTCAGTCGGTGTTGACAGTGCTGAGCTCGATGGACCAATGTCTTCCTGTTGATTCAGCATCATGAGGACTGGAATCTTACGGTTATTTTTAAGGAAGGCCATAGCCCAGGGGCAGAGCACCTGCTTTGCTTACAGAAGGCTTGATCCCCAGCGTCTCCAGGTAGGGCTGGCTATGCCCCCCTCTGCCTGAAACCCTGGAGAGCTGCTGCCAGTCAGGGTAGACAGTATTGAGCTGGATGAACATCTGATCTGACTCGGCGCAAGACAGCTTCCTCTTTTCCAAATCGCCGCTCCGCTACAGAGACCGAGCCTTAAGTGTCCTTGGCTTAACCTACTCCGTAGGGTGGAGACTCGGCAAGACGACAAGTTTGCTGCCTCTGAGTGCCCGGGAGGGTGGCAGAGGATTGGAAGACGGAACAGTGCCCTGAGAGTGTTCAAAGACAGGGTCTGGCGAGCGTTGCCACTTCCCCTTCTCTGACTCATACTGGTAGCCTCGCCTCGCCTTGCTGGCGTCGCTGAAGTCTTTGTGTCTTCCCACCGCGCACAGCTGGCCTGGCAGGTGCCCAGTGGCACATCCTGTGCCAGCTGCTTGCCCCTTCCGCCCTCTTTGCTGTCAGTTCTTCATCCCAGCTGGCGATTGTGCCAACGAATCTCTCCTGCGCCCTGTTCCACGAGCAGCAACAGAAAGGCTGCAGCTCGGTCGGCAGAGCCCCTGCCTTGTGTGCAGAAGGTCCCAGGTAGGTGACAGCATCTTAAAAAGCAGAGACATCACCTTGCCAACAAAGGTCCGTATAGTAAAAGCTATGGTTTTCCCAGTAGTGATGTATGGAAGTGAGAGCTGGACCATAAAGAAGGCTGATCGAATGGATGCTTTTGAATTCTGATGCTGGAGGAGACTCTTGAGAGTCCCATGGACTGCAAGAAGATCAAACCTCTCCATTCTGAAGGAAATCAGTCCTGAGTGCTCACTGGAAGGCAGATCGTGAAGTTGAGGCTCCAATACTTTGGCCACCTCATGAGAAGACTCCCTGGAAAAGACCTGATGTTGGGAAAGATGGAGGGCACAAGGAGAAGGGGACAACAGAGGACGAGATGGTGGGACAGTGTTCTCGAAGCTACCAGCATGAGTCTGACCAAACTGCGGGAGGCAGTGGAAGACAGGAGTACCTGGCGTGCTCTGGTCCAGGGGGTCACGAAGAGTTGGACATGACTAAACGACTAAACAACAACAACAAAAGGACTGGGAGAGACTCCTTTTCTGAAACCCCGGAGAGCTGCTGCCAGACAGTGCAGACAATACTGAGCCCAATGGTCCAAGGCAGTTTCCTGTGTTGCTAACCAGCTGGAAACGCCACTTTGCGATCAGGACCAGGAGAGGCTCTTTCTCACAGGCTCTGCTGTGTGTGTGAGGTCGTGGGAGCTGGGTTTGCTTTATCCAGATGAAGGATACAGAGTGTGTTTGTTTGTTTGTTTGTTTGTTTGTTTGTTTGTTTGTTTCTCTGGGTGTAGAAGCTAGCTCACTGGACAGAGGTACAATTCGCATCCGTTCCTCCACCCACTTCAGAGATGGGTTGGTGAGGAGTCACGGGTGTCTCCCCGTCCCGCTGCGACAAGCTCCCCTCCCGCCTGGTCTCCCAGAACCAGAAGAGGCATGAAAAGGGCAGAGCGGTGGCAGGCTGCGTGCAGGCACAGTTTCTGATTGCTTGGGGAAATCCCCAAAGAGAAGGGGGCTTAGGCAGCTGCGGGGAGGCAGGGACATTCAGTCTGGGCAAAGAAGAAGAAGAAGAAGAAGAAGAAGAAGAAGAAGAAGAAGAAGAAGAAGAAGAAGAAGTTGTTTTATTTATACCCCACCCTCCCCAGCCAAGACCGGGCTCAGGGCGGCTAACACCAGGTATAAAAACCAATTGATTAAAATACAACTTTAAAACAAGATTAAAATACAACATTAAAATGCAGCCTCATTTCAGTAGAAACTCAAATAAAAAATTTTTGGGAATGAGAACGTCAAATCTTCACCAAGGCCAACTATCCAGACTGGTCCTACGTGGGCTAGAAAAAAGCCAGGGAAGTCCCCAAATAGGAGTTCCATCACAGAAGGAGAAAGGATTGATGGGGGGAAGACTGACCAGGGATAAGCTGATGTGCTCACTAGGCCTGACTGTCAGCCAGTAAAGACCGTGTTTTTACCAATAAAAAGTGAACTCCAACTTCGGTGTGATTTACTGCTGGCTCGCTGTACGATAGGAGGTGGCCTGGAACTGGGCCTTCTCTGTGGCAGCCCCCTAAGTTCTATAATTCCCTCCCTGCAGAGGAGCGAGCCTCTGGCATTTCCACTATACAGCCTTTGACCCCTGAGATGGTTGTTTCCGGGGCCCATCGCCCTATTCCTGCAGCTGCATTTGGCTTTAAATTGTCGTCGCCCTCCCTGGGACTTGCTGGCGGAGGACAGAAAATAAATTCAGTGATGGTGGTGATGACTAATAAGGATAACACTGCAGCTTGGAAGTCTTCCAGGGGCCCTACCTGTCCTCTTGTTCCCTTAGGGGAAAAAGGGGAGGTGAGCAGGGTGGAGGTGGAATAATTGATTCATAATATCTGGGTGATGGGGATGAGGGTGAATGGGAACAGAGGGGCCTTTGGGACCTAACAGGCTCTCCCCTTCTTCCTTCTCCCATCAGTACATGGGCTGTGTGGAAGTTCTCCAATCCATGCGGGCTCTCGACTTCAACACGAGGACTCAAGTCACAAGGTGAGCTGCGCAGTCGTCCGGAGACCAGGGGTGGGTGGGGCAGGGGAGGTCGGGCGGGATAGTTATGTTGTGCCGCCGCACAGCCTTCAGTCAATCACTCAGGGTCACCGACTGGTTGGATGCAGAGGAACAGTGGGAGGAACCAGGTGGGAAACCCCAAGGGAAGAAGGCTCAGAGCCCTGGGATTGGTGGTGGGGCGATGATGCAAGTGGTCAGAGGGAGAAGACCAGAAAGAGGAGGTTTCGGAAGAGGTCACAGGGTTTAGTGAGCTGGGAGTCTGTGGCAGAGAGGAGTCCAGAATTGGAGGCAGGAGAGTGGGATGAGGGAGGCCAAGAGGCGGAGATAAGTCAGGCTGGTGAAGAGTCAGTGGTGTCTCTCCCACCCGCTGTGAGAAGCTCCCTTCCCCACTTGTCTCCCAGAACCAGAAGAGGCATGAAAAGAGCGGAGGAGAGGTTGGCTGCACGCAGGCTCTCAGTCTCTGACTGCTTGGGAAAAAACTCTGGGGAGGAAGGGGCTTAGGCAGCTGTGAGAAGGCGGGATCCTTCGGTCTCTGCAACTGCTTCATGGGGGCAAGATGAGTTGCTGTTCTCATTAAGCCCGACACTCCTATTCAGACTTTTGTTTTTTGCTAATAAGGAGTTAACTCCCACTCACTTGGGTGATTGACTGCTGCCTTGCTCCTGTCACTCACTAACCCCTAAAGCAGAAATGCTGTAAGCTTTGAGAGGGTGTGTCCCGTTGTGTCTCTGCGTGAGTTGCCGCTCTAGGCTTATTTCTTTTCCATATCTGCCTGTGTGTGTGTGTGTGTGTGTGTGTGTGTGCAGAATTCTGCTGTACCTCTGCACCGTACTGGGTATGGCTGCATAGGGAGCATTGAGAGGATCAAGACACATGTCTCTGCATGAGGCTTGTCTTATGTGTCTCTACATGAGTTGCTGCTTTGTGTTTGCCTCCTTCCAATCTGCATTTTCTCGGTGGAGGTCATTTAGCTTGACGGTGTGATCCGATAGTCTTTCCTGCCCTCAGAGGAGGCTGCCTGTTGTATCTCTGGATGAGTTCCTGCCCCGGGTTTCCTCCTGCCATCCGGCACCTGTTGGGGAGCCGATTATGTGGCGCCTCTGCATTGGCTGTGTATTGGCTCAACCAGTCACTCCCAATGCAGAAACACTGTGGAATTACCCACTGTCCGGGGAGGCTGCCTGTTGTCCCTCTGGATGGGAGACTGTCCTTCCAATCAGGCTTTGCTGGGGGCCAAATAATTCTGTTATGCCTTTCAATCGGCTCAACCTGTTGTCCCAGTGCAGAAATGCTGTAGAGTCGCCCACCATTAAAGGAGGCTACCTGTTGTGTCTCTGGGCGAGATGCCGCCAAGTCATTCCGTGGTGCATCTACATCAGATGCAAACTGGGCCCTTGGTGCAGCAAGATAAGCTGTGTCTCCCCCACCCCTGTTAATTAAATCCCAAGAACCGAGCCTGTAATGCCCGAAACTCAATAATAATATTAATAATAATTTTATTATTTGTACTCCGCCCATCTGATTGGCTAGCCCCAGCCATCATGGCCGTGGGAAGCCAAAACTGGCTGCAGAGGCCAGCAGAGAGGCAGGCTGCTCCAGCTCATATCCTTAGCAGCAGCAGGAAATAGTTAAAGCTGAGTTGGAGGGGGAGCAGAGGGGTGTGTGTGTGTGTTTGCACTGTAAGCCTGTCCATTATCGGGCAGACGCAAGGTCTGGAAAAAGGTGACCGGAGGGAGCAGCCAGCAGGAGATGGAATTCAGCAGCCAGGCCCCAAGCCTGCCATCAGCGGCCGGCGTTGTTGTTTTTTTTAATAAAAAAAAATTAATCCGCTAAAGACAGGAAGCATTTATACAGCATCATCAAATATTAACAGCACTCGCTCGATTTCTTCCCCCACGTCCTCTTCCATCCTTGCTCTGCTACCAAGGAACTGGGAGACACACAAACACACACACCAAACAAACAAAACACAAACACACTGTGTGTGCACGGGCTGCCTGCAGGGGCCACATGTGGCTCTTTAGCCAGCCCTCGGGACCACACACCCCTCGCCAGGCCACGCCCCCCAAATCCGCCTTGCTTTGCATCCTCTTTGGGTTTTCTTTCCTGCCCGGAAGGCGTCCTTGAGCTCTCGCTTGCGTGGAAGGATGTGTGATGTGCGTGTGTGTTTAGAAACCTCTCGACTCTTGGGTGGCTGGCAACGTAGCCTGCTGGGCAAAGGAAGCAGAGCAGCGACAGGGCAGCGTCTCGTCCAGAGGTGCCCTCACTTGAAGGTGAAGGGACCCCTGACCATTAGGTCCAGTCGTGGCCGACTCTGGGGTTGCGGTGCTCATCTCGCTTTATTGGCCGAGGGAGCCGGCGTACAGCTTCCAGGTCATGTGGCCAGCATGACTAAGCCGCTTCTGGTGAACCAGAGCAGTGCACGGAAATGCCGTTTACCTTCCCGCCGTAGTGGTACCTATTTATCTACTTGCACTTTGTGCTTTCGAACTGCTAGGTTGGCAGGAGCAGGGACCGAGCAATGGGAGCTCACCCCGTCGCGGGGATTCGAACTGCCGACCTTCTGATCAGCAAGCCCTAGGCTCTGTGGTTTAACCCACAGCGCCACCCGTGTCCCATGTGCCCTCACTTAACGGCGGGCAATTCTACAGTGCTTCTGCACCGGGAGCGGTCGGTTGAGCCCATGCGCACCTGACATAACAATACGACAATGATAGAGAGTCCTAAGAACCTGGGAAGACCCTTTGTGGGTGAAGCCAGCAGCCCGTCTGGTCCAACACCCTCTTATTTATTTAATTTATATACCGCCCTTCTTCAAAAGAAGTCAGGGTGGTTGGCCCACGCTGGGAAAACAGGCTGCTCGACATGATGGCAGGTGTTTGTCCTCTCCCGGCAGGGCAGTTCAATGAAAGAAAATGGGCGAGGGTTCAGGTGAGCTCTTCTACCACTTTTTGCCAGTACATACTTGAGATTCCTGCATTGCAGTTGAGCCTCCAGGTCCCTTCCAGCTCCACAATTCTAAGATTCTATACACCCATCCCTCATTTCTCTCCTCTTCCTTCAGGGAGGCTATTGGCCTAGTCTGTGAAGCTGTGCCTGGTGCCAAGGGAGCCGTTCGCAGGAGAAAGGTGAGGTGGACAGAGAATACTTCATTGTTGTTCTCTTTGGCTCTCTGTTGTCAAAATTCGCCTCATACATCTCAAGAGCTGTGATACCACTTTGAAACTATCATGGCTTTCCCCCCAAATACAGTGGTACCTTGGTTTATGAACTTAAACCGTTCCGGAAGTCCATTCTTAAACCGAAACCATTCTTAAACCAAGGCGCGCTTTCCCTAAAGAGGTCTCCGGCCGCCGGTGCCCTTCCACCATTCGGCTTCCGTTCTTAGACCGAGGTAAAGTTCGCAAACCAGGACGCTACTTCCGGTTTTGTGGAGTTCGTAAATCGAATCGTTCGTAAACAGGACTGTTCTTCAACCGAGGTACCGCTGTATTCTGGGAGCTGCAGCTCATTACGGGTGCTGAGAGTTGTTAGGAAGCTTTCCTCTTCCTCTCCCAGAGCTACAATTCCCAGAGGTCCCTAGGAAATGGGCTTGATTGTTAACCGCTCTGGGAATTGGCAGGTAAGGGAAATAAAAGAAAAAGGAAAGTTCCCAGATGAGAGCTGGAATGGTCCACCACTTTCTGTGTGAGACAAGGGTTGAGAGCTACTTTTGAGGAAGAACGCTGCGTTTTCTCTTTCTCTGCTTTTTTTATTTTTATTTGGATTAGTTTCCTTTATCTTAATCGTATCACGAAAAAGCTTTAATAAAATCTTGCCAGACTGTATGTTGCCTTGTGTGCAGCTACAAATTGGATTCCTCACGCAAGACAGCCTTCCGCGGTAATCCAGTGGTAATCCACTCTCCTTTCAGTGCAGTTCATGGATATAGTATACTGCAGCAGAGAGAATGAGTTACAACTGCTCCAGTCTGTTAGGGTATGATTCTGGGGCCACCCTACAATATTTCACATATTCAAGGGTGTAACTTGTAAAAATCTCTGTTTTTTTAACCTATCACTATTTTTCTGAAATGGGGGGCGAAATCCCCACTGGGAATTGTTATCTCTGGGAGGGCAACAAGAGTGGGCTGGGTCTCCTAACAATCCAAGGCACCCTTAAAAATGTCAGATACCTTTGGGGAAGCCGTGGCTGTTTATACTGGCATTGTGGTGGTTTAAATCTGTAGTTTGAACAAGGCCTAGTAGTCTGTGCAAAGATCTCCAAGCAAGCAAGGCAGAACCAACCACAGAGGGGCAGAATAACTCTTAAGGGCTTGTGATTTGGGTAAAAGGAGCTGGTGCAAGGATGTGTTCAGCACACCCCAGCTGGAACAGCAACACTCCCAGAGTGTGAGACGCGTGAGCGCCGCGCGTGCTTTTCAGGAAAGCTTGCACATGTGTCTGTGCGTGATTTGATTTGAGGTCTCCAGCCTCGGCCCCCCCTTTCCCCCTCAGGCTGGGAAATGGGGACCGAGTTGCTGCAATAAAGGCTCGGCGCAGGCGAGGCTGATCAATAGATAACCATAACAGCCCGTCTAATGGACGCGGAGGAAAGTGGAGGGGCATGCGCAGGGTGGGGAGGTGAGGGGGCTGTTTGGTCATCAGCCCATCTCCCTTTTGTTCCTTCTGCCCTTCCCAGGCTCGCTCTTGCCTCTTTCCACTGTGCACCCTTCTCCCTGATTTCTTAGGAACATATAAGGAGCTGATTGATTGATTGATTGATTGATTGATTGCCAAGACTTCCAGCTCAGTTATGTCTGCGCTGGCTGGCAGCAGCTCTCCAGGGTTTTAAGCAGAGTTCTCTGCCCAGCCCTGTCACCTGACTTCCTGCCTTCCTTAACAGCCAATCCCAGGGGCCCTTGGCTCTGGCTCCGCCTACTGTGGGCCTCCCACCCCCCAGTCCCAATGGCTACCAGTCACCCTTCCCGAATAGGCTTGGGTCTTAGGAACACAGGGAGCTGCCTGATACACAGAAATAAAGATCCTAGTCCTCGCGGTTTTGAACAAGCAGCTGCTTTTAAATAGAACCTGCCCTATTCTGAGCCGTACCATTGGTCCACCTACCTTAGTATTGTCCGCACTGGCCGGCAGCAGATCTCTAGGATTTCAGATTTCAGTCCAGGGCTGGATGGAGACCTTTAGAGGCCCTAAGCACTTAAAAGGTTTTGGTGCCCCCGTAGATCTAATTCAAAACAGAAACAACAATAAACCGTAAAATAAATTTTTGATTTTTCGAAATGAAACGAAACCTACGGCAAGATGGGAAACGATGTTTGTTTTTGTATACTTCCACTTGATTTATATTTGAAAAATCTTCTCCTGCTTTTTCTAATTGCAAAGCCTTTGATCAGATCCTTACATAACACATCTGCTTCTATACTTAGTAGAGGTAAGGCATCCAGCCTGCTTTGTTGCACAGTAGTTCTGTTGGGATTTTTAATATGCTTCAACTGAGAAAATGGAACACGCAGCCGAGCAATTTGTGACTGTTAATGTTAGAAATCTGGCAGTGGAAAATTTCTGTGGTGCTCCCCCCTTTCTCTTGATGCCCTAAGCACATGCTTATTTTGCTGATTGGTTAACCCAGACCTGTTTCAGGCCCCATAGCTCAGTGGCCTGTAGAAGTCCCCGGGTTCAACCCCTGGCAATCCTGGGGTTCTCTACAGAGAAGGGCCATCACTCCGTGATGGAGCATGTGGTTTGCACACAGAACGTCCCAGGTTCAGTCCTGGGCTTCTCCAGCCGGTGCTGCTGCTAACGTCCTTGGGGTGCGTCTCTCTCCCTCTCGGCAGCCCTGCGGCCGCTCGCTGAACTCTATCCTCGGCAAGAGCAACCTGAAGTTTGCCGGCATGCCAATCACGCTCACCATCTCCACCAGCAGCCTCAACCTCATGGCGTCTGACTGTAAACAGGTGAGGAGATATGTTCCCTTCCAACCTCCTCCTCCTCTGGGACACACTGTTTAGGGTGGATACTTGACGGACGGGTGTTGAGGATCGTGGGCTTAGACAGCCTTCCTCCTTGCTTGTTATGGCCCTCCAGATGTTGCTGGTCTACAGTTCCCTTTGTCCCTTGACCATTGGCCATGTTAGTCCAGCAACATCTCTGTATCCCTGCTTCACATGCATTTAATGGGAGTTGGAGTCCAGCAACATCTGGAGGGTCAGACGTTCCCTATCCCTGAACTGGACCACTGTTTGCCTTCTCTAAGCTCTGATCACATTCCTGTCTTCTTCCAATGTGGGGAAGGGGAACTTTTATCCCTTCCAGCTACTGCTAGGCCACAACGGCCATCAACCATTGGCCATGCCAACCACGTCCGGGGTGCTTCCCAGACACGGAATGCACACAGCAGAGAGTTAACTCTTTACTGTCTAAGATAACACTTACAGTTGCCTCTATGGCTCTGGATACTTGCACACAGCAATCTAGCATCTAGGCAGCTACAGTGGTACCTCTGGTTGTGAACGGGATCCGTTCCGGAGGCCCATTCGCAACATGAAAAGCCCGCAACCTGAAGCGCTGTATCTGCGCAGGTGTGTGGCGTGATTTGGTCTTCTGTGCATGCGCAAAGCTCGATTGGCGAAACCCAGAAGTAACCCTTTCCAGTACTTCCGGGTCGCTGCGGGAGACAACCTGAAAAAAAAGTAACATGAGGTATGACTGTATTCCTGGGTCATCGCTCTAGGGGGCGTTGGCAGCAACTGGGGACGACTCCCCCTCCACCAGTTGAAATACCTTCCCCTAATGAACTGTGTGCACTTAGCCAGAGATTGCGCCCGTGTGGATGCTCCTCTTCTCTTCCTGATTCAGCTCTCTCCTGGTTCTGGGCGACAGTGCTTCAGGGGAGGGTGGAGAAGCACCCTCTGATTCTTGCCTCCTGGCTGGTACAGGCCCCCACAGACCGCTGCCCCCCTTCCCCTGTGCCCACTTGCCAGTGTCCTGCCAGGGCATCAGGTTGGACAAGTCTAATCCAGGAGAGCTTGACTTTACTGTAAGAATTTCAGGAGGCTGGGAAGGGTCAGGGAGGAAGTTCATTTTATTTTTTTTGCTGTGCTTTGCGTCTCATTTTTCCTTCTTCCTTCCCTTCCATTGTTTAGATCATCGCCAACCATCATATGCAATCAATTTCTTTTGCATCCGGAGGGGATCCGGTGAGTGTCAAGAGGGTTTTGTGGGTGGGTTGTTTTCAACACAGGGCTAAGGATTTCTCCTTCCCTGGCAGAATGTTCTCCCCGCTCCCTGGTTTGCCCCCTAACCTTGTTCTGGGGTTTCTGGAGACGGTGTGGGATGCGCATGGGGAAAAACCTCCTGCATTAATGCTAACCCTTGCACAAAAAATTAGTTGAGTACCATCCTCTCTGCATGTGAGCCACGCATAGACTATCCCTGTGGCTAGCAGAACCTGTATAAATTATGCAGATTAATGCCATTCGCATAATTTATGCAGGTTGCAGAAATCCAGTGATTCATGCTGTGGAAATTTTAGGGTCTTCAAGCACAGACTCCATGCAGCCCTGACTCTATTCATTCCACTGCACCCCAGTTGCTAGATCCGTTGACTAGCCCAGGCATAGGCAAACTCCGGCCCTCCAGATGTTTGGGACTACAATTCCCATCATCCCTGACCACTGGCCCTGTTAGCTAGGGATGGTGGGAATTGTAGTCCCAAATATCTGGAGGGCTGGAGTTTGCCTATGCCTGGACTAGCCATTCTCCCCTCCATCAGGATTCAGATAACTTATTACCCTCCTTCATGTCAGGGAAACGGAGAGCTGGTGTGGTGTAGCATTGAAGTCTGGGGAGAGCCAAGTTTGAGTTCCCACTTGTTCCCAAAACAAACTTTGTGACTTTTGGCCACACACACAATCCTACCTTGCAGGGTTGTTAGGATAAACCAGGTAGGAACAATTTACACGATGTTGAGCAATTTACACGATGTTGAGCAATTTACACGATGTTGAGGATAGTTGTGGGGTGCTTTCTCTTCTTCCCTCTCTCCCCTTTTTAATCTGGCATTTATCAAGTCTCCCATCTTCCCAGGACACGGCCGAGTATGTTGCCTACGTTGCCAAAGACCCTGTCAACCACAGAGGTAAGACATTCTGTGCCAATCAGAAACTACCTGGGGCTAGGTCAGCTTCCTGCGGCCAGGTCAGCTGGGTTTAACAGATTTGCACCCTGCTTTTCCAGCAACCGTGTTCAGCTCACTCACAATAACACCAGCAGCATTTTTTAAAAAAACTAGCGAGCACTTTAATCAGAATAATCAAGGTTTTTTGGGTGGGGGCCAAATTGGGAGGCCTGGTGGGCTTGATCTAAGCCTGTGGGCCAAAGGTTTCCCACCTCCGGTGTAAACGGTCATGAGCTGGATGAACCCAACAGGTCAGGCTTGGTAGAAGGCAGCTTCTAGTGCTGCTACAAGAAGCTGGAGAAATGATCAGTGATGGTGCTCGACAACATTTCATGAGCTACATGTCTTGTTTGTTGAGATTCTGTTAGCATGCCCTGTTTGCTTTGCTTATCGTTTTGGATATGAATAGATAAATAGATGGGGGGTAGAGAGAGAAAAAGATTCTAATTGCTATTAGATTCCATTAAATTTATAGATATAGGTATAATGTGTGCGTGCAAAACATGTATTTACGTTGGTTTGTAACTGTTTTTTTCCCCATCCCAATCTTTTTATCGCGCTTTCAGTTTGCTTGGGTTTATTTCATTGTGGGGTTGGTTTTTGTTTGCACTGCTTCTACTCTTGAGCACCCGAAACGGCATCCGATATGACCTGTTACCTTATTCTGCTTCTCCCTGCCCCCCCCCCAGCCTGCCACATCCTGGAGTGCCCCGAGGGGCTGGCGCAGGATGTGATCAGCACCATTGGGCAGGCGTTTGAGCTGCGCTTCAAACAGTACCTCAAGAACCCTCCCAAGCTCGTCACCCCTCATGACAGGTAAGGCCAAACGGGTTTTATCGAGCAACACCTGGAGGGCCTCACCCACCCCTTTCCCAAACCAGTCATGTCCCAACCAATCAGGGATCACATATTAAATGCATGTACAGTGTTGGAGAATATAGCGATTACAGAGGAAAATCACACACCGTCTGAAATTCAGACAAGGAACAGAATCTCCGGCTCCCTGTTTATATGCTGTGGCATCTGTTTGTTTTTTTATAGCAGTCTCCCTCCGCTTTTCCAATGTTTTTTATTGAACAACTGTAGGCAAGAACAACAATGAAAGAAAAAATATCTTTATTTTAAAGAAAGGTTAGTTGTCACAATTGTCAATAAAAAAATAAAGGATGCAGCTATGTGATTTACTGAAACGATAAGAAAGCATAACCAAGAGAAGGCTGTGTGTTCTGTGATTACAAAGGGTTCCATGGTTTAAATCAAAATCATTGCCATTTTTTAACTTTTCAATTTTATGTAACCTTGGACTGTACTAAATCTGGATGCTTGCTTAGACCTGTGGGTACCTAGCCCACCTGAGCTGCTGTTTGTATATAAAATAAAATTATACCTAATGGCAAAGAAGCCATTAGGTCCTTGGGCACTCAAGCGAGATTTCCGCCCCCCTTTTCCCATGAAAAAAACAGGCGATGTTTTTCAAGAAGGACAATTTGCGCTCCCTTCTTTCCTGTGGCTGTCTTGTATCTTGTTAGCTGCCTATTAAAAACGAAATAAAACCTGTTTGCAGAGTAGTAATAGCACGGACGCGGGTGGCGCTGTGGGTTAAACCACAGAGCCTAGGAATTGCTGATCAGAAGGTCAGCGGTTCGAATCCCCGCGACGGGGTGAGCTCCCATTGCTCAGTCCCTGCTCCTGCCCACCTAGCAGTTCGAAAGCACGTCAAAGTGCAAGTAGATAAATAGGTACCACTCCGGCTGGAAGGTAAATGGCATTTAAGTGCGCTGCTCTGGTTTGCCAGAAGCGGCTCAGTCATGCTGGCCACATGACCTGGAAGCTGTACACCGGCTCCCTCGGCCAATAAAGCAAGATGAGCGCCGCAACCCCAGAGTCGGTCACGACTGGACCTAATGGTCATGGGTCCCTTTACCTTTAATAGCAGGAGAGGGCTATAGCCTCTGTGCCCTGTTGTCTGCCCTCCCTAAGGCATCCAATTGGATCATGTGGGGATGCTGAGCATCATGGGAGCTTCCCTGGCCTGATCCAGTAGGGCTTCCCTTGCATTCAGCTCCTGCCCTCTGTCCTCAGGATGGCTGGATTCGATGGCTCCGCTTGGGACGAAGAGGAGGAACCGCTGCCAGACCACCAGTACTACAACGACTTCCCGGGGAAGGAGCCCCCGCTGGGAGGCGTGGTAGATATGCGCTTGAGAGAAGGAGCTGCGGCGGCCCTGATGCCCAACCACTTAGGAGCCACCCTGGTTAGTGCGCTGGCATTCCTCTGCCAACTCGCTCGCTCACCTGCATGCAGTTCCTACTCGCCATAGGCGACCAGGCTGGTTCTTAAATTGGTAGAGTGTGGAGGAAGTGAACAGGGGGCCAGTTTTCTCTCTCGATCTCATGACACTAGAAGCCAGCAGGATTATCTGGGGCAGCTGAAGGTTGGGATTCCTGCATTGCAAGGGGGTCGAACAAAATGACCCTTTGTGTAGCATTCCCAAAGCAAGGAAGGACTGGACTCTGATTAATAAAATACACACGAGGCTTGACCAGCAAGACTCTGGGAGGAGTGCGAATAATAATAATAATTATAATCCTTCCACCCCTTGACCCAGGTCGTTTTATTCACAAAAGAACTTTTAACACAGTGTTCATGAGAACCAATCAGATTTCCTCTGAGCATTTCAAAAAACTCCACGTGGGGACAAAGTTAAAGTTAAAATTACAAAGAGCTAATTTAAGCATGCATACATTCTGGGGTACATAAAACAAGATTAAAAGGAGGAATGCATTCAGCAAACCCGGAGGTCATAAACAAGTGGTAAACAGGAGAGGAAGGACAGCAAGGAAAGATTAGGCATCTTTGTAACCTCCATGTGAAACTATTTCCTGGCCCTAAGATTAAAAAAAACAAGGAAAGGTATGTCAAAGCTAACTATCATCTTTATGACCCAGGATGCCGGATGAAGCAACTGGCCTGTGTATTTAGAATGCTTATACGTGCCTGTCAGGCGTAGAGAAAGCAAATGGCAGAGGTGCAGAGGCTTGTGGGATTCGATCAGAAACTATTGTCAATGCATCAAACCCAGTCAACACAATGCTTTGATTGCTGACACAATGGCTTGCTCCATATTTCAGAATTCCTCATAGCAATCCCACCTGACCCCCAAACTCTGGATATTTGCACACCTACACCTTTGGGTCCCTTCCAGTGCTACAGTTCTGTGACAATACTTCTTCCCACAGTTAAGCCCTGGAACTCACTGCCACAGGAATCAGGGACGGCCACCACCTTGGATGGTTCTAAAAGAGAATTAATGGGAAAGGCTGTCAATGGCCACAACAGCTATGCTCTTACCATCCCGTTGGAGGCCGTGATTTGCCTCTAAGCATCTGGTTGAATAATGTGAGAGCAGGGCGCTGTAACAGATGGGCTACTGACCTGATCAGTCAGGGCTATTCTTGTATTCTGAAGCCCAGAGTAGCACTCTGCTCCACCCTAACTGCAGAGTCCTCTGATGCTGTTGGGGCCTACAACTCCCATCACTGTACCATTGGCCAGGCTGGTCAAGGCTGATGGGAGTTGGAGTCCATAAACAGGGGAAGGGACATTGGGTTCCCCATCCCTAATCTACAGGTATAATAAGAATGTTATTATTTATACCCCGCTCATCTGGCTGGGTTTCCCCAGCCACTCTGGGCGGCATACAGCACATTAAAAAATTGTAAAACATTAGACATTACAGTGGTACCTTGGTTCTTGAACTTAAACCGTTCCGGGAGTCCGCTCGACGCCCGAAACTGTTCATAAACCAAGGCCCAGCTTCTGATTGGCTGTAGGAGCTTCCTGCAGCCAAACAGAAGCCACGTCGGACCTTTGGTTTCCAAAAAACGTTCGCAAACCGGGAAATTTACTTCCGGGTTTGCGGCGTTCGGGAGCTGATTTGTTCAGGAGGCAAGCCAAGGTGTGATTGTAATGTCAAGTGCATCTTTAAGCATTTGAGCTTCTATTTCTTAAGTACAGAAGCAGGAAGCTGGCTTCCTGAGGGTCCCTCTCCCTCTGCCGAATCCAGTCTAAGCTTTGATTCCTCACTCACTGCCTTTCTTCCTTCAGCCTGTCTCCCAGATGTCTGCCGGGGACTACGAATCCAAGAAACCGCACCTCCCAGCACAAGGTGAGATTCCAGGCCACTCCTTTGCCTTGAGTGGGAAAAGGGAACCCTTTGCATCCACTGATGCTGTAAGGCTTTGGCTCAGTGCTACGGCATGCAGAAGGTCCTTGGTTCAGTCCCCGGCATCTCCAGGAAGGGCTGGGGATGTTCCCTGACCGAAACTCTAGGGAGCCACTGCCAGCCCTGAGCTAGGTAGACCAATGGACTGGCTCAGAATAAGGAAGCTTCCTATTTAAAATTGCCTTTAGGTAAAGGGGAAAGGGACCCCTGACCATTAGGTCCAGTCATGACCGACTCTGGGGTTGCGGCGCTCATCTCACTTTACTGGCCGAGGGAGCCGGCATACAGCTTCCAGGTCATGTGGCCAGCATGACTAAGCTGCTTCTGGCAAACCAGAGCAGCACACGGAAACACCGTTTACCTTCCCGCCAGAGTGGTACCTATTTATCTACTTGCACTTTGACGTGCTTTCGAACTGCTAGGTTGGCAGGAGCAGGGACCGAGCAACGGGAGCTCACCCCATCGCAGGGATTCGAACCGCCGACCTTCTGATCGGCAAGTCCTAGGCTCTGTGGTTTAACCCACAGCGCCACCCACCAGTTTATGCTTTAATTTCAGAAGAAGGGCCATAATTCAGTGGCATAGCAGCTGCTTTGAGTACAGAAGGTCCCGGGCTCAATTATTGGCAACTCCTGATAGGGCTGGGGACAAGACCCTTGTCTGAAACCCTGGAAAGACTCTGCCAGCCCATATAGATGGACTGGAGGGTGTGAATTAGTTTAAGGCTGCTTCCAATGTTCCTGCGTTCCCATTCCCCGCCAGAAGTGGTAGACCCAGGCTTTTCCTGGTAGGCTGCCTCTGGGCATAGAGGCTCCTCTTAGCTACCCTGGACCTCCTGAGTTCCCCATCCTGTTTGCTGCCATGTGGGGCTTCTATTTGTTACAGTCTTCCTGCGGGTTTCCTAATGCTCTGTTCTGTCCCCTCTTGCAGGAAGGGAGAGGGGTCCACCTGGCCGCACGGATCTCTTTGACGACCCCTCCTACGTTAATGTGCAGAACCTGGAGAAGGCGCGGCAGGGGGCTCCGGGGGCCACTGCCAACGGCAGCGCCCAGCGAGATCTCTTTGACATGAGTGAGTGTCAAAGGCATGTTCATGAATGTGTATGTGCAAGAGACTTGTGGCCACAGGGGCAGCACCCTTGCAATTAAGCACTTGCCTGGTAGCCACAGGCGGGTAAAAAAGCTGGTGGAAGCACCTAGTGTGAAAATGTTGTGGGGATGCCTTTTGAAAGGGGCAAGGCAAACTCTTCGTCCCTCCTCTTCCAACAGGCTAGTACAATTATTATTAGTAACCTGCAAGCTAGCTTTGGCTTGTGAAATGTGCACTTCTCACCAAAGTCCCAAAGTGATTTGCATCCTAATTAAAAAGAGAGAGAGAGAGGGAAAAAACACAATAATAAGATCTCATCATGTCTTTGCCTGGTGCCAAATATTGGTCCTGGCAGGCTTCCCTGGGGAGAGTTGTCATATCATGTGTTTGTACCCCATTCTTCAGCCAAAAAGCCTCCCAGGAAGCCACCGTACGGTCAATTAAAACAAGACCGCAAGCCTGAAGGCAGGTGCTATCTTAAAAATGAAAAAGACATGCAAGGAAAAGGGGGAAGGGAGGGAAATTGAACTCGTCACTAATTCATAGAATCCTAGAGTCGAAAGGAACCACAAGGATCATCTAGTCAAACCCCCGCAATTTTGCCAATGTGGGGGTCAAACCCACAACTCTGGAGTCTCACGCTCTACCAACTGAGCTATCAAATATTTAGTATTACGGTCAATGAGCAGCATTAAGAAACTGGGATAAGAAGTGCATTAAGCACATCATCTGAACCGTGTTATGAGGAAAAGGAAAAAAAGGGTGGAATAAAATTAAGCGAATGAAAATAACACAAAATAAGGTAAAACGGGCCCCTGCATGATCGCCAGAGTGGCTGAGGTCACACGACACATGAGGGAGAAGCGACAGGGAGGGAAGAGGTAAAAATCAAACTCGGGCACGTTCTTCAACCATTGGCCGGCTGGCGCAGGAGCTGGGCCTCCAGCAGAACTGAGGAAATGAGCCTTCTGCTCCTAATCTCTCCTGCTGAGGCTGCCTGATGGAATGGCTGCCCTCAAGCAATAGCAGAGGGGAGACGAGGCCGGGCGGAGAGCCTTCCATGAAGTGTGGCTTGAGGTTGGGAGGCTGCTAGTAACGTTTGGTGACCTTATTTAAAAGTCTTATTTACAAGTGTTTACTTTTAGAAGACATCTGAAGGCAGCCCTGTTTAGGGAGGCATTTAATGTTTGATGTATCACAGTATTTTAATATTTCCTGGAAGCCGCCCAGAGTGGCTGGGGAAGCCCAGACAGATGGGCGGGGTATGAATGAATGAATGAATGAATGAATGAATGAATGAATGAATAAATAAATAAATAAATATTATTATTAGTGTGTTTCGGGCTGGAGGATATTTGTTTGATTGGTTTATCTACCCCCCTTTGTCACAAGATCTCAATAATCAGGTATAAATAATCTAGGATTGTTAATTTAACTGCTCTCCCATCTCAAGATATACACCTATTCCTGCAGAAGTGCATATCCCATTCAAAAGAGATGATTAAGAAATAGTGTTGATGTGTTTCTGACTTGAAACCATTCCATTTAATTATTGTGGTATTTGTAAACTTTTGAATTGGGAGTAGTGGGAGAGTTCCTAATGCTCAAAATCAGGCTTCACCAATGTGGTGCGTTGGGCTCCAGCTCCCACCATAAATCCATAATAATAATAATAATAATAATAATAAATGAATGAATGAATAAAACGATGAGGGAGCTTACTGCCCCACTCTCATTTTCCCTCTGTGGGCTTCTGCTAGCGTCTTGTAGTCCCCAACCAATGACAGTGGTACCTCGGGTTACAGACGCTTCAGGTTACAGACTCCACTAACCCAGAAATAGTACCTCGGGTTAAGAACAGTTTCAGGCTAAGAACGGACCTTCGGAACAAATTAAGTTCTTAACCAGAGGTACCACTGTATATCTCGCTGGCGCTGAAAGGAGTTGTCAAGCTCCTAGTCCTCACTTGGCTGTCAGACGCCTCTCACCGCTTGCCTCTCCCCCCAGAGCCATTTGAGGATGCCTTGCGGGGGCCGCCGCCTGCGTCCCCAGCCCAGCTGGTAGCCTCCATGGAGGAGCAGCTCCGACGGGAGCCCTGGTACCACGGCCGGATGAGTCGCAAAGATGCCGAGAGGCTGCTGCAGGCCAACGGAGACTTCCTGGTGCGCGAGAGCACCACCACGCCGGGCCAGTATGTGCTGACCGGGCTGCAGGGGGGGCAGCCCAAGCACCTGCTCCTCGTGGACCCCGAAGGAGTGGTGAGGCTTCCTTCTTCTGCTTCAGGGTGTGGGGCGAGAGGGGCCAAGTGCGACCTACAAAACAGCCCCTCCTGTCACAAATCCCCGCTTTGCTGACTGCCCCCGTTGAGACTAGTAGGGTGGTAGGTCGGGAAACCCAACGGTAGGCAGAGCCAGAGCCAACAAGAGGTGGAGCCAGAGGCAGAAGGACAGGAGGAGGGAGACCCAAAGGTGGGCGGAGCCAGAGCCAACAAGAGGTGGAGCCAGAGGCAGGAAGCAGGGAGACCCAAAGGTAGGCGGAACCAGAGACAACAAGAGGTGGAGGCAGGAGGCAGGGAGACCCAAAGGTGGGTGGAGCCAGAGCCCAACAAGAGGTGGAGCCAGAGGTAGAAGGACAGAAGGCAGGGAGACCCAAGGTAGGCGGAGCCAGAGCCAACAAGAGGAGGAGCCAGAGGCAGAAGGACAGGAGGCAGGGAGACCCAAGGTAGGCGGAGCCAGAGCCAACAAGAGGAGGAGCCAGAGGCAGAAGGACAGGAGGCAGGGAGACCCAAAGGTAGGTGGAGCCAGAGGTAGGAGGCAGGGAGACCCAAAGGTGGGCGGAGCCAGAGCCAACAAGAGGAGGAGCCAGAGGCAGAAGGACAGGAGGCAGGGAGACCCAAAGGTAGGTGGAGCCAGAGCCAAAAGGAGATGGAGCCAGAGGCAGGAGGCAGGGAGACCCAAAGGTAGGCGGAGCCAGAGACAACAAGAGGTGGAGCCAGAGGCAGAAGGAGAGGAGGCAGGGAGACCCAACGGTGGGCGGAGCCAGAGCCCAACAAGAGGCGGAGCCAGAGGCAGAAGGACAGGAGGCAGGGAGACCCAACGGTAGGCGGAGCCAGAGCCCAACAAGAGGTGGAGCCAGAGGCAGAAGGACAGGAGACAGGGAGACCCAAAGGTGGGCAGAGCCAAAGCCAATAAGAGGTGGAGCCAGAGGCAGAAGGACAGGTGGCAAGGAGACCCAAGGAGAGGTAGAAGGACAGGAGGCAGGGAGACCCAAAGGTGGGTGGAGCCAAAGCCAATAAGAGGTGGAGCCAGAGGCAGAAGGACAGGCAGCAAGGAGACCCAAAGGTGGGCGGAGCCAGAGCCCACTAATTCTTGTTTTGTCCCTCTCCTCCTCTCATGGGCTCTTCTGGGGGTTTCCCCAACACCAACTCCCAGGCCAGTTTTGTGGGGTAAGAGGCAGGAATGGGGCAAGCCCCACTGCGCAAGCGGTGCATTTAGGGTTTACTAAAATATAAAAAGCCTTACAGTCAGAGTCTCCTTCCCCCACCTGCAGGTCCGGACGAAGGATCACCGCTTCGAGAGCGTCAGCCACCTCATTAGCTACCACATGGACAATCGGCTGCCAATCATTTCGGCGGGCAGCGAGCTCTGCCTGCAGCAACCAGTGGAGCGGAGATCATAAGCAGCGAGGGGCCGGGGTGTCATCCTAATCCCCACCCTGCAAATCCTTCAGTGGGGGGGGAAAAATTGCCGCCTTGCCCCTTCTAGCAGCTTCACCTCAGCTTCTCCTGCCTTTTACGGGTGTTCTGTTCCTCACACATGTGTGGCCTGTACACCAGGCATCAATGGTTCCCTCCACCACAGGCCAGAGCGGTGCCATCTCTGCCAAAGCGTCTCCCTTTTATTGCGAGCTGGACACCTGCCTCACTCCGCAAATCCCTCCTTGGTAGAAGATCCTCTCCGATTATCAACAAACTCTCCTGTCGCTTATCGTCACCCGCCTTTCATTTCTCACAAGGAGGCCCTGGGCCAGCACTGCCTCACCTTTGCAAAGCCTGCGCAGGGCGCTAGTCCTCAGCGAGGGCGCGAGGGTCTCAGTTTCTCGTGGCCCTTGCTGGATCCCGTGCCTGCACAGCTTCCCTTGGGGCAGAAGAGCCCCAAACTTCACCTGCCTATTTACCCCCACCCCCAGTTCAGGTAACCTCACCCTTCTTCTCTTGACTTTTTAAAGCGGCTTGGCGGAAGTCCGTTCCCATCTCCGTTTGTAGCAGCGCCTGATTGAATCTTTGCCCAATGGATTCAGCTAATGCCAAAGTTGCTGGTCGTATTTTGTTCTTTTGTGGGGGAGAGGGTGGAGGGAGGGAAACAATAACCCCCCTGCCGCCTTTTTTGTAAAGCACAAAAAGAGATAGCGCAACTCTCTCCCTGGACCCAGATGTGTAACACATACACCCCCCAAAACACTCACTTTACATATTAATTAACTCTGCGTGCCTTGACCCTTTTACAGGTCTGAGATTTTATGCAAAATCCCTCTTGCTGTGGTGGCCTGCTTTGGAGGGCGGTGGGGTAGGGGTGGCAGAGAAGAAGGCTGTTGTTCTCTTTTGCCCCCCCCCCCCAATCTCTAGGACCTGCACAGCCATCACTGTGCCCCGGCGGGCACTCCTACACCCCTTGGGCATCCCTGTTGGCAAAAGTGCCCTGCAGGGAAGGTAGAGGAGGGGACGGGATTACTCTGGGCTACGCCCTACACTACAGCCCCTCTCCTCGCCTGCATTGCGGGGGGTTGGACTAGATGGCCCTCGGGGTCCCTCCCACCTCCGTGATTCTATGAAAGCACAGCCTTAGCAGCGCAGGGACCCCTCGGGATTTGTGGGACGCTTGTCCTTGAGCTCGAGGACCTTCCGCAAGGAGGCAATATTGGGGTGGGGAGCACAAAGCCTTCCAGAGCACCCAAAGGACCCAGGGAGAGAGGAGGTGGGGGTAGAAGAAAGCCACGTCTCCTGGCAGCGTTCAGGCTGCAGCCACACCTCCCTCCCCTCCCCAGGTCTGTAAATAAGTTTGATAACTTTAGTGTTGCATGTACATTGTTATACTCCAGAAGCCAAAGTGTAGCCCCCCCCTTCCTCACACACACACACCCATGATCACTGTGCCTGTCCCCCCACCCTGGGGGACTTCATTTCCACCTCACGTGTCCCCCCCCTCATTCCCCCATCCTATACACACACTTTTTATCGGTTTGATTTTATCTTGATTATACCAAAGGAACCCAATGATTATTATTATTATAATTATTATAATTATTATTATTAAAAGTTGGTATTTCTTTAAAGCTGTGGCTGCTGGAACTTCCTTTTTTGTTTGTTCAGCTGCAGGTGGGGCGGAGTTGGGGGCACCCAGCAAAGAGTCTTACTTGGGTGGGAGAAGTTCTTTTTTTCTTTTTTCTTTTTTTATTGATACAGCAAGAAAAAAGAAAAAAACACAAATACCAAATTACACACAGGAATAACCATAGACACATAATTTTCTTAGCAAACAATAAAACATATATTGGTCTTAACATTAAAGACCCGATCTCCCGTCTATTCCATATTTCGATTTCATGTTACTTATTGCCAATACACACTTTTGTCATAATTAAACTTTTTCTTTATATATCTAATTACTTCTAATATAGAAGTGCTTAACTGTTCCAGAGCAGATCCAAAGGCTCTGTTTTCAGGAGAGGAGCTGCTGGCAAACCACTTGCTCCTCCCCGTGTATAGCGCACTTGCTTGTCTCTCTGGAATTCCAGCTGCTTCCCCAAACCTGTCAACTTTTCCCTTTTCTTGTGAGGAATCCTATTCGGAGTAAGGGAATTTCCCTTTAAAAAAGGGAAAGTTGACGGCTATGCCCCAAACTCTCCACTAGTGGCCGCTCGCTCCCACTGCCTCTGCAGTAGGGAATCGCTTGTTCCTATTCGTTTCTACGATTCCCATGATGCCTTAAGGCAGAACCTACGCTCCATTGGCTAAGAGCTTTTTGTTCCTTCCTGCTGATTGGCCTGCCCTTCGCCTGCCGTTTAGGAATATTCCACAGGGGTAGGTAGGGAGAGGATGTGTGTCATGTCACCAGTTCTGAAAAAAAAGTGGTCTTAACCTTCCGGCCATGCCTTCATTTCATTCCGCCTGAGGAACCTTAGGCAGGGTCCGGATCTATTGTGACGGCTAAAAAGTTTCTCTATTCCCTCTCCCCCCCCCGCCCGCTGACGAAATGGTACATCCCAATTTCCCTTCACTCGCCTCACGTCTAAGCTCTCTTCTTATTGGCTAGGTTCCTTGAGCCATAGAGAGGGGGAAATAGAGTGTCCCTCCTTTCCTTTCACTATTGAGCGAGGCTCGCCTTTTTCTGTCGCCATAGAGCTGCTTAAGTCCCTAGAGCGGCACAGCGGCGCGCGTTCTCCTTCCAAAGCCGGTCGCAGGCGGAAGCGGTGCTCTGTCCTCTCAACTCTATGGTCTTGGGCTTCCGCTTCCTGTTCTCGTCGCGATGGCGCGCGCAGGGCCCCTCCGGCGCTCGTAGCTGCTCTTCCCCTCCCCCCCCATTCTCCCTCCCCCTCCCCCCTTTCCCCTCTTATGGCGGCCCCGCACCCCGACAAGCTGGAGGGGGGAGTCGGCCCAGCTCCGCCTGCTCCGGGTCCGCCGCCTCCTCCGCCCGGGAACATCTCCACAGGACCAGGCCGCAAGCAGGGCAAGGCCGGTAAGGGCCCGGGAGGCGGGCGAGGGTGGTTGCCATGGAGACGGAGGCCTTGAGTGACAGGGGAGGGCGCACGATGATGATGATGGGGGGTGTCTTGTCTATGGGTGGAACCCCCTTTTCCCTCTGGAATTTAAACATTTGTTTTCTTTTAAAACGTGCACGTTGGGTTCGGACTTAGCTGTTCCGAGATCAGGTCCATTGAAATCAATGGAAGTTATGCTTTTGGAGTCGGCACGTTTCGAGTGGCAGCTCCCTCCGCCCTTGAAATCGATGGGACTTACAAGCAGCCTTGTTCCAGTTGCAGATAGGTAGCCGTGTTGGTCTGCCATAGTCAAAACAAAATAAAAAAAATTCCTTCCAGTAGCACCTTAAAGACCAACTAAGTTAGTTCTTGGTATGAGCTTTCGTGTGCATGCACACTTCTTCAGATACACTGAAACAGAAGTCACCAGACCCTTCTATAATCTATAAGAATCCAATGTCTTTGTTCAGACCAGGTCTCTCCATGGTTTTAAGTTTGGTAATAAGGTCAAACTCATGCTGGTAGCTTCGAGAACACTGTCCAACCATCTCGTCCTCTGTCCTCCCCTTCTCCTTGTGCCCTCCAGAAAGAGAAGCTGCTGAATTGCAACTTATTACCAAACTTAAAACCATGGAGAGACCTGGTCTGAACAAAGACATTGGATTCTTATTCATTATACATGACAAAGCCATTTTTCACCTTCTCACCCCTTGCTTTTTCCTGTAAGACCTATTGCAGTCGTTAAGAGTCGTCAACAGGCTCATCACAGCTATCTGCCAATCACCCAATCCCACCACCCTTCTGAGTAATACCCCTCCCCACCTTCTCACTATATAGAAGGGTCTGGTGACTTCTGTTTCAGTGTATCTGAAGAAGTGTGCATGCACACGAAAGCTCATACCAAGAACTAACTTAGTTGGTCTTTAAGGTGCTACTGGAAGGAATTTTTTTATTTTGTTTTGAAGCAGCCTTGTGTTTAAGCCCTCGCCTGGTCCTTTTGAGTCTGTTGTTCAGTGTGATAGCGTGAACCCTGGTGAGTTAGAAGGCAGTCGGGAGAAGGGCTGCAAGCTCAGAGGCAGGGAGCATCTCTTCCGCACGCAGAAGGTCCCAGGTTGGCTCCCCAATGCTGGGAATGTCCTTTTCGAAATCCCGAAAAGCTACTGCCAGCCAGGGTAGGCAGTGAAGAGCTAGAAGGACTAATGGCCTCACTCTGGATTAGGCAGCTTCCTGCGCTCCTCTTTGGCCCTTTGTTTACTACCACGAGAGCCAGTGTGGCGTAATGGTTACAGTGTTGGAATACCTAGGAGACCAGGGTTCGAATCCCCGCTCAGCTATGAAGCTCATTGGGTGACCTTGGGCCAGTCACTATCTTTTAGACTAACCTACCGCACAGGTTTGTTGTGAGATGATGAGAACCATGTACACCACCTTGAGATCCTTGGAAGAAAAAAGGTGGTATGCTAATGTAGTAAGTGAAAATGAACTGAATCTTTATTTTAATGTTAGAGGAAGGGCTGTACTTTGCATGCAGAAGGTGCAAGGTTGAAACCCCCAGCAGCTCCACGTAGGGCTTGGAAGGTCCTGTGTACATCCCTGGAGTGCTGCTGCCAGTCAGTGTAGTCAATACACTACATGGGCCAGTGGTCTGACTCAGAATAAAGCAGCTTTCCATGTCCCTTTGTTATAGAGAAGAGCGGTAGCTCAGTGGTGGAGCATCTGTTTCACATATAGAAGGTCCCAAGTTCAATCCTTGTGTTCTCCAGGTGTTTTTTATTTTAGCTTTATTGACAACTTTTTGTTGTTATTATTTAGTTGTGTCTGACTTTTCGTGACCCCCTGGACCAGAGCACACCAGGCACTCCTGTCTTCCACTGCCTCCCGCAGTTTGGTCAAACTCGTGCTCGTAGCTTCGAGAACACTGTCCAGCCATCTCTTCCTCTGTTGTCCCCTTCTCCTTGTGCCCTCCATCTTTCCCAGCATCAGGGTCTTTTCCAGGGAGTCTTCTCTTCTCATGAGGTGGCCAAAGTATTGGAGCCTCAGCTTCCTGATCTGTCCTTCCAGTGAGCACTCAGGGCTGATTTCCCTCAGAATGGATAGGTTTGATCTTCTTACACCCACGGGACTCTCAAGAGTCTCCTCCAGCACCATAATTCAAAAGCATCAATTCCAACTACCAATGAACAATTGTGCCATGAATTTATCGAGTCCCTTAGAACAGGAATGGAGAACCTGTGGTTTTCCCGGGTGTTCATAGAATTGTAGAGTTGGAAGGAAATCCAAGGGTCATCTGGTGCAAACCCTCAATGCATCCATGACAGATGGTCATTCAACCTCCACTTGAACACCTCCAGGGAAGGAGAGTCCATCACCTCCTGAGGGAGTCTGTTCCACTGTCGAATAGCTCTTGCTGTCAGAAATATCTTCCTGATGTTTAGTTGGAATCCCCTTTCTAGCAACTTGAATCCATTGGTTACAGTCCTAGCTTCTGGAGCAGGAGAAAATAAGCTTGCTCCATCTTCCATGAACAGCCCTTCAGATGTATCTCCTCTCAGTCTCCTTTTTACCTGGCTAAACATCCCCAACTCTCAACTGTTCCTCCTACGGTTTGGTTTAATCTTGGTTGCCCTCTGCACTTGTTCCAGCTTGTCAATATCCTCCTTAAATTGTGCTGCACAGAACTGGACACAATAAGCCCTGGCCAGCATTGCCATTGATAGGAGTTGTAGTCGAACAACATGTGGAGGGCCACAGTTTCTCCATGCCTGCTTTAGAAGAATCTAAGAACTGTTTTGCTTAATATGAGTATGGACACATTAGTAGTAGTAGTAGCAGTAGTGGTAGCAATAGTAGTAACTCAATTTCTATGCCGCCCTTCATCTGAAGATCACGGGGCGGTTTTTACCCACCACCCAGTTTTCCACAGTGCCCAAGCAAATATTTCAGCAGGGCCTGAAGGCAATTTCCCCTCTCATACTGTTTGTTCTCCTCCAGCACTGCCCCAAAGCAAAATCTGTTCAGGAGGGAAGAACTTTGCTTTTCCAGAACTTGAAGACAGATGTTTGAAAAATGCATTGATTGAATTAAGTGCCACAAGATGTTGTGAAAGCCACCACCTTTAATATGCTTACAGACACAAGGAGGTGGGCTGGACTATCACTAAGCATATTAAAGGTGGTGCCTTTGGCAACATCCTGTGGCACTTAATTCAATCGATGCATTTTTCAAATGTCTCTTTTAAAGTTCTGCAAAAGCAAGGTTCTTCCCTCCTCCCAAGCAAGCAAGCAACTAGGCAGGGAATGATCTTGATGCAGTTGATTTTGTTTTTGAAACACAAATTTCTAGCATAGTTATCTGTAGACAGGCAAACAGGGTGTTGTTGGGTTTTGTGGTCTAGTGACGTGGGCGGGCTTAGTTGCAAGGCGCTGCACCAGGATGTTCATGCTGTGACTGACCACCCAGACTTTGGATTAGCTTGCCACTGCCGTATCTACATTTCATTTTCTCCTCCTAATTAGGCCTTCAAATGAAGAGTCCCGAGAAGAAGCGCCGCAAGTCCAATACACAGGTAACGTGGCTGGGGTGTGTGCCTGTTTTCACCGTATATGAATCAGCATTAATACATTTCTACAGAGCAGCCTCTGAGAATTACTGTCTGCTTCCCTTCTCCCTTGCATGCACCTTAATTTTCTTCCAAGTAAGATTTCTGGATCTGGGTTTTTCCTTACTTCTTCCTGCTCCACACAGATCCTACTGCTTTGCTGCGTCCATTTTCTAATGCTTCAGTCATTTGGAGAGTGAATTTCTTGCCTGATCAAAAAGCAGATTTGCAACTGTCTTAAAGCTGAAGTAGCAGCTGCAAAAGAATTCCCGCATTTACTCAAATCTAAGGCTCACCTTTTTTGGCCAAATCATGTTGCAAAAATTAAGGTGTGCATTAAATTCGATGGCACATTTACATTCGCCAGGAAATACTCTTTTTGATTTGTTTCAAAGTTCTGAAAATTGAGGTGCGCATTAAATTTGATGTCGCATTAGACTTGAGTAAATATGGTCATTATTTGAGATACCTAATACCACTGGTCCAACAAATCATTCAGCCCGTTGAATATATTTCTGGTTCAGAATGCAGATATCTCATTTAAATCTCTTATTAGTTAACTGTTGTTAGCAGTTAGACTTGCTATAGCCCGTATGTTTTAGAAAGACATGGAAGGGGCATCCTTATTGAAATAACTTAACATAATTTGGTGACTAGTCCTCATAGAGAAATTGACCAACAAAATACGGCTGGCAGAGATGCAAAGAGTCATTTACAACTGACTGACACTTTTATCGATTACATGAATAAGACAAACAGTCCTGAACTTTCTTAGACATCCAGAGTTGTTTATTATTATTATTATTATTATTATTATTATTATTATTATTAGTGTACCACCCTGTACCTATAGATCTCAGGGTGGTTCAGAACACAATATTACAATAAAAAAAACACAAAATACATAATGAAAAATAAGACCAGAGACGACCCAGTTAATCCCCCCTCGCACCTCACATTTACAAGGGCATCAGATATCAGCCAAAGGCCTGGTTGAAGAGGAACCTTTTCGCCTAGCATCTAGAGATATGTAACAAATGTGCCAAGTGAGAACATTCCACAAATGGGAGCCACTGCAGAAAAGGCCCCATTCTCATATTGCCACCCTTCAAACCTCTCTTTGGTTGCTCTGGGTTAAATCACATTCTTATGCTGTTTCTTCACTGTATACCTCAATATTTTTTTGTTGAGGAGAGGGTTTCATTTTCCAAAAAAGATCAGTTGAGTTATGGGGAAAAACATTAAGAATTAACCTGGTTAAATCAAATGGCCATCCTGGATGGCGAGGATGGTCGAGAAATACGACCCTGTTTTCAGCTCCATGGTGGAGCAGCCCAGAATTCCCTGGGCATAATGTACAGATTGGTTTTATCTGCGCAGCGGAGGTCCCCCCTGTTAACTGTGGCGCTTCTTTCCCTTCCAGGGCCCTGCCTACTCCCACCTCTCGGAATTTGCTCCCCCGCCCACGCCCATGGTGGACCACCTGGTGGCGTCGAACCCCTTTGAGGATGACTTCGGGGCCCCCAAAGTCGGCTCTGCCTCCGCACCTTTCCTCGGCAGCCCCGGACCCTTTGGGAACTTCCGCATGCAGGGGGCGATGGGGCCGCAGGTGCCGCCCGGCTACGGCGGGGGCCCGCAGCCCATGCGGAGGCAGCCCCCCCCTTTTGGACCAAGCCAGATGGGTCCCGCCTTCAACATGCCTCCCCAGAATCCCGGGTACGTGCAGTCCGGAGGGATGGGCTTTGGCGGCCAGCCCTTTGGCCAGCCCCTGGGGCAGAACTTCAGCCCCCCCGGGGGGCAGCTGATGCAGGGCCCCATGGGCGGCTTCGGTCCCATGATCTCCCCAACCATGGGGCAGCCCCCGCGCGGAGGCGACATGGGCCCGGGGCCCGCCCTAAACCCCCCCGGGGGTCCCCCGATGGCCCAGCGCTTCAACCAGCCAGGCAACCTGTTCGGACAGTCCCCCATGCAGCGCCCGAACCTCCCCAACCTGCCCCCCAACCCCAGCTCCTTCCCCGGGCCCGACCCCAGCTTCCCCCCTGGCGGCGGCGGCGGCGAAGACAATGGCGGGGGGAAGCCGCTCAACCCGCCCCCCAGCACCTTCAGCCAGGAGCAGCACAGCGGTTCGCCGGCAGCCATCAACGGCACCCAGCCCCCTTTTGCACCCAACAGCACGGGGCACGGCGGAGGTGGCACGCCCGAGGCCAACAGCCTCCCGCCCTCCAGCAAGGCTTCCGGGAACTCGGGCCACCAGCCCCCACCCGGCCTGGTGTACCCCTGCGGGGCGTGCCGCAGCGAGGTCAACGACGACCAGGACGCCATCCTGTGCGAGGCCTCGTGCCAGAAGTGGTTCCACCGGGAGTGCACGGGGATGACCGAGAACGCCTACGGGCTGCTGACCACCGAGGCCTCGGCCGTCTGGGCCTGCGACTTCTGCCTGAAGACCAAGGAGATCCAGTCGGTCTACATCCGAGAGGGCATGGGGCAGCTGGTGGCTGCCAACGAAGGCTGAGCCTCCGCCGCTGCAGCCGCTTCCCTCTGCCTGGACGTCGGAGGTGGTGGCATCCCTGCTCTACACCACTAGACACTCTTCGGCTTCGTCCGTGGATTCTGCAAGGAACACGGGTAGCACATTTTCAAAGCCCCCCGGTTACTGAAAGAATTTGGTGGGAGGGGAGGACAGAGTTTTCGACTTTCTGTGACCTCCGGAACCTGGAGCTGTTCTTCCCAAGCCTTCCAGCATTCCATCTCCTCCTCCTCCTCCTCCTGCGCTTTCTTTACAGTCGCTGCTGCGGTTCGAAGCCACAGAACAGCCAGTCTTGGGCAGCAGATACCCAGCGGACGGCAATTTAGCATAAACTGGAGAGCGGTTACTTCATTGGGGGTGTCTATGCTCTCTCTTCTGCTGACGTTTTCTTAGAAGAGGACAACCACCCGCTCTCCTCAAACGCAGCACGGTTCCCTCAGTTTCCCATTTCCCTAGAACTACTACCAGGTGCAAGTCTGCCAAAGCCTGGGCCCTGCGAGGAGGGTTGGTATTTTGAAGGTCGACAGGCCCTCAAGTAATGGAGAACAGACCAACCCCTGCCCTGAACCTCTTTCAGAGGGCATTTCAAGAGAGCCAAGCAAGAGGAAACACTCTTGGACATCTTTTTGGTTTTTTAAATTTTTACTTTTAAAAACAAATTGGCGGGTTTGTTTGTTTTCTCCCTTAGACCCAGACCTTTTTTGTACTTGTGTGTGTGTTTTGGTCAAGTGGTTACTGGTGTGATTTTGATAATTGTTTTCTTAAAAAAAAAAAAAAATCTGTTTTCTCCTGCTGGACTTTTTGAAAAGAAGGGAATCTGGGGGAGTAGGGAATCATTGCTGTGTGTGTGTGCTGTACAAACACAGAGACACATACACCTACAGCCTCTCTCTCCCTCTCTTGGTTTTTATGTGAACGTATTAAAAGAAAAATTTTGTACCGTGGTGTTATAAACTCAATTTGAAAGCCGGTGGGAGGGAGCAATGACCTGGTTACTTATACATTCATGTGCGTATGAATTAGTGGTTTGCATTTGGACATGCGAAGGGCCTTGCCGGATCAGGCCGGTGGCCCATCTAGTCCAGCATTCTCTTCTCCCAGCTAGATGCCTCGACGGGAAGCTCACAAGCAGCAACTGAGTGCAGCAGCAACTCTCCCTGCTTGCGATTCCTGGCAGCTGGTATTCAGAGGCATATACTGCCTCCCCCTTCTGAAACCCTTCAGAGCTGCTGCCAGCGTGGGCCGTATTGAACTAAATAGGCCAGTGGTCTGCCTTTGTAGAAGGCAACTCCCTTTGTGCACTGTCGAAAACGGGATGCTTGATTAGAGAGACAATTGATCCGATCCTGTTGGGATAAGCACACAAAAGTAATTTACAAACCAGACCTTCGTGCCCTTGCTCTATTTTTCTGACCCCCAAACATGCTGGCTAAGCATCCCCTCCACATGCCAAAGCCACAAAAATGCCCATTTGGACAATCCGAGGCTTGAAAGAACAGAGTCTACTGAGACGCACACACAAAAAGGCATTCCCCCCCCCCCTTCTTGTTTGCTTCCTTGACAAAGTGTCACCTCTCAGCTTCTGCTTCCTTTCAAAGCAGTCCCCGTCCCCCCCCCCCCGCCCCCGGCTGGTTGCTGAAGAAACAAAGCCCCAAACCCATTCAGCTGCCAAGGACAAGCCTGGACTGCTGAGATTTGCCAAGAAAGAGGCTGGCAGGGGACTTAGAAATCGAAAGGCAAAATCTCTGGTTTGGGGTTTTTTTTCTGGCTGCAGTGCTTTTAGGGGAAACCTTCCAACAGTGGAGTAGAAGTTAATGGGGTGGGTGGGTGGGAGGGAGGGAGAGGACAGAGTGAACCATTTCCACGGTACAGAAAAGAACACTGGTGAAATGTCATGGCAGAAGAGGCTCTTGTCTGATTCCGCAACAGGTGTGCATCTGAGATAAAATCTACCTCCCTTTACAAGGTTGCTGAGAGGATTAGAGAACTTCCTGTGCTTCCAGGAGACAGACTGCAAAGTGGTTTTATGAAATAAAATTGACCGCCCCTTCATGGTTATTGTGAGTGCTGCGACCACTCCAAAAACCTTACATAAATGAATGCTAATATTGAAAGCTAACTGTTCACTTGGGTGCAGGTGATCTGGGTTGAGATTTATCCTGCTGGCTTATCAAAATGTCCCATCTATTGCTGAAATCTGCTGGGGTGGAGGTGAATGTTGCAGAGATTTAGGTGTGGCAAGTGTGTCTGCACGCCCTTCTCACTTTGGCAAAGGCTGAATCGCCCAGCCTGAAGGGTTGGTTTTGCTTTCTCAGCCAAACACATCTCTGAAGCCAGAAACCGTCCGGTTACGGAGCCAACATGCTATAGGATGCAGATCAGGTATCGGGGCTGCTGATCAGATCTGGGATCCCCTGTTCACCTCCTTGCAGAATCCGGAATTCCAAACTCACCTGATGATCCAGGGTCAGCATATTTCAGCTGAGCCTGCCTTGCAGGTTTGTTTTAGAAAGTGGAAGCCTCTACACTGCAAAGAAGCGGTGTTGCAGGGAAATAATTTTGGGCCAGGGAAGTGGAACATTGGGGGGGGTGTAGTTCTCTGGAATTTTACAGGACTTACCCCAGGCTGTCTGTTATTACCTGGCTGGAATGTGTCCTTGAACTCTTGACAATGCCTCTTGCTTGCTTGGGGGAAGAATAGAGAGCTGTGGGTATAAGATACAAGCCTGCTCAAGAGAGAGAGAGAGATAAAACTTTATTTGCATTAGTCAATGGCCATAGTAACAGTAAAACATTACAGTATACGCAGAAAAGGAAATTTGATATAAAAGCACAATTTAAAGTCCTGAATCAGCAGTCAGTTAGTGGCCCTTATTCTGATTGCCCCTGCTATGAACCTAGCAACCTTTGCTGTTATCTGCTCATTTTGATCTGATAGAAGAAATGACATTGTGGCAGTGGTTGAGCGCCCTGGGATGGTTAGTACAAGTGGGGTGATGATCTGGTTCCTCAGGTCTTTGTAGCTAGCCTGCTCCAGAGACATTTGTTGCTCCACCCACATTTGGCCTGGCCCCACCCACCACTCAGATGTGTTCCCCAGAAGGGACTTGGGCCCTCGAGCTGAAAAAAGGCTCCCCACCCCCCCGACAGTTGTTTTCCAGGTGCAGGTGATAGCCTCTTTAGATATCAAAATCATCCTTTTTATAAGGTCTTATGTTCCCTTTGCCTGCCTTGCCCCCCCCCATGGCTGCTAGGCAACAATGTTTTACTCAGAGTAGGCATATTTAAATCAATAGACTTAACAGCTATGTTCTTCAGTTTCAGCAGGTCCACTCCTGAGCAGAACCCAACATTCTCCAATTCACTCCAAACTGGTGCCAAAATTTCAGAATAGTTCTGTGCTGCAAACGCTGCGTTGTGTGTCACCCCACAATTGAGTAAGTGATACTCAAAACAAAACACGGGGTTTGTGGCACAAGATGGACAATGTTGGGTTGGGGGGGTTACTTATGGCCCCCGGTTTGAGCATCAGTTACTCAGTTGGGGGGAGCACAAAACGTGGGGTTTGCAGTTCAAAATGAGTTCAAAACTTTGGAAGGGACCATGGCATTCTAGCCAAGGGGTAGCCCCCCCCCTTAAATCAAAGTAAATAAATAATACTTAACTAAAATTAGAAATTGTAGGAAGATTTTAACAGATTTTTCTGAGCACTTGGGACCAAAAGAAAGTAATTTAAAACAGAACCAGACGGAGGATGATGACAGGTGGGTCTCCTCCCCCCACCCCCATAAATCCTGACTACTCCCATCATAGGGGACCCAAAATTTCAGAGTTAGACTGTCTCACCAGAGTGGTGCATGCTCTGGTTATGTCCCGCTTGGACTACTGCAATGCGCTCTACGTGGGGCTACCTTTGAAGGTGACCCGGAAACTGCAATTAATCCAGAATGCGGCAGCTAGACTGGTGACTGGGAGTGGCCACCGAGACCACATAACACCGGTCCTGAGAGATCTGCATTGGCTCCCAGTACGTTTCCGAGCACAATTCAAAGTGTTGGTGCTGACCTTGAAAGCCCTAAACGGCCTCAGTCCTGTATACCTGAAGGAGCATCTCCACCCCCATTGTTCAGCCCGGACACTGAGATCCAGCGCCGAGGGCCTTCTGACGGTTCCCTCATTGTGAGAAGTGAGGTTGCAGGGAACCAGACAGGGCCTTCTCGGTAGTGGCGCCCACCCTGTGGAACGCCCTCCCATCAGATGTGAAGGAAGTAAGCAGCTATCCTATCTTTAAAAGACATCTGAAGGCAGCCCTGTTATTGGAAGTTTTTAATATTTAATGCTGTATTGTTTTTAACACTCAATTGGGAGCTGCCCAAAGTGGCTGGGGAAACTCAGCCAGATGGGCGGGGTATAAATAATAAATTATTTTATTATTATTATTATTAATGAAGCTGGCAGATTCATAGAGGAGAGAGCAACTAACTATGACAGCTGTTCCTCCATAGTTGGATGCAGTGATGCTTCTGAATACCAGTTACTCCCAACAAGTGGAAGTCCTGTTTTTGGGCTTCCCATTGGGGCACCTAGCGGACCATTGTGAGAACAGGATACTGGATCAATGGGCCATTTGCTCTTCCGATGACTTTAGAGTCAGAATTCGTCAGCAGCGAGGGTCTCTAAGCAGTCAGCCTGCAAAGGGGGGATGGCGGCGGCGACAGGTCCCCTAGTCCTTCCACAGAAACATAGAATTCCAGTGTTGGAAGGGGCCCTAAGGGTCATCTAGCTCAACCCCCTGCAACGCAGCTGCCCCATACGGGGATCGAACCTGCGACTCTGGCGTTACCAGCACAGTGCTCTCGCCAACTGAGCTACCCAGGGCTGATATAAAGTGTCCCTGGGATGGCAGGAGAATCCGCCTCTCTGCTTGGACTCCCAGCTGTTGCTGTCTCTCCAGCCTCGCTCAGCTTAGTCATGCCTGCTCGCTAGGATCCTAAATGGCTGACTGGGGGGGGGGGACACCCCTTCTCTGCACCCCCCCAAGCCTTAGGAAGGCTGATCTTATGGGGGACCCCTAATCTCCCCGCAAAGCGTCTCCTCCTCCCCGATCCAGAATTCTCCCCATTTAGGGGGTTTCGCACACATTTATCTCCCGGCCTCAGGATTGCATTGCGGATTCCAAAACAGTGCTGTCCTCCCCCCGCCCACCCCCCGTCCTGCCCCCTCTTCCCCTTCATTGGCCAAACTCATTCCCCCCAACCCCAGGGATAGGCTGCCTGGCCCCGACGTCCCGCCCCTTTCCTCCCCCCCCCCCAGGGTAAAGTGCTGCGAAGTTTCCTATACAAAGTTAAGAGGCGTCCGCAGCCATCCTTTTTTCCACCTTCTAAAAAAACTTCCAGATCTGAGAGCCCCCTAGACTAAGGTAAGGATGGATGGAAAGGTGAAGAGGAAATGGGTTGTTGTGGGGTAACAGTATGGGTCACCGGAGGAGGGCCCCCCCCCAATTTTAGGGCAAGCAGCTCTCAAGGGAAGGGGGCGGCGGCGGCATGATTTGGTCCAGCAGAGGGAATCCCCGAGGGTCGCTGATGCAGGGTTACCATGGCAACAGCCCCATCAGCTCTCCCGTTGCCCCTTTGGGGGATGTTGTGATTTCACCTTGCCTTCTGGGAGAGAGTTGCTGCTTTTTCGGGATATCTATCTATCTATCTATCTATCTATCTATCTATCTAGGCTTGCAGTTTCTATGGGACTCGTTGTTGAGATCCCTCCAAATGTGCTCCCCTCCCCCAACCACCGTTGCCTTGGATCTATTGCAGGTAACTTTGGTTCCAAAACTCGGAACTGGCATTTTGCCCAGCGATCAGTACAAGGGGAAGGGTCTAGACCAGATCCTTTTATGCATCATGGTTTGAGAGGGGCGATGCTGGATTTGGGAGAGGTTCCGCTGTCCCATCGCAAAAGCCCACCTGTGCCCATATATTGTACCCGGTTGCCACCTGCATACACAATCGTGCCCACATACCCTGCATGTATTAATCCAGAAGAATTCATTCACCGGTTCTGTATACTCTCAAATTTGCAAGCCCCTGGAATCCTTAGGGTTGTGTTTTGATGGAGAGGGAAGATCTTAATTTAGCTGTATAAATCTCACTTCAATGCTAGGAATTCTTGTAGGGGGTCCATCTTTTCTGCCTTCCAAGTTGCCAGTGCTACAGGTTGACTTATTCCTGGTGATTGCGGTTTTTTTGTTTTGTTTTTTGGCTGTCATGCTCAACATTCGCACACACAACTTTTTGAACACCCGAGAGCGTCACACCTTCAGTTATCTGTCAGGGATTCTTCAGCTGTGATTCCTCCATTGCAGAGGGTTGAGCTGGAGGACTTCCAAATCATTGATTTCATGACTGTAAAGGTAAAGGTAAAGGGATCCCCGACCATTAGGTCCAGTTGTGACCGCCTCTGGGGTTGCGGCGCTCATCTCGCTTTATTGGCCAAAGGAGTCGGCGTACAGCTTCCGCGTCATGTGGCCAGCATGACTAAGCCGCTTCCGGCAAACCAGAGCAGCGCATGGAAACGCCGTTTACCTTCCCGCTGGGGCGGTACCTATTTATCTACTTGCACTTTGACGTGCTTTCGAACTGCTAAGTTGGCAGGAGCTGGGACCGAGCAACGGGAGCTCACCCCGTGGTGGGGATTCGAACCGCCAACCTTCTGATCGGCAAGTCCTAGGCTCTGTGGTTTAACCCACAGCGCCACCCGCGTCCCATGACTGTACTAACTCAGTAACTGTAGTTCTGCACAAGTTTACTCCGGAAAGTAAGCACCCATTCAGTTCAATGGGACTTCCTACCAGGGCAGTGCTTACAAGGTTGCACCCTAAACTTTATGGCAGGTGGGCAAACCACTGGTGTTTAGGGATTCCAGTTCCCACCAGCTCCGACCAGCACGACCAGTGGTCAAGGAGGATGGGTATTCTAATCTAGCGACATCTCCAGAGGTCAACAGGTCCCAAACCCCTGGCTATCATATTATTATCAGTTTTTGTTTTATTACTTTGCACTCTTTGCTAATATAATAAGCCTTTATGCCCTTAGTTTGAATGTGAAAGTAATGTGTGTCCTTTTGCTAAGCGATCTGTAAAAAGGGGATGGGGAGAAGCTCTCCAAAAGTTGCTGAACTACAACTCCCATCACCCCTCCTGCTTGGGTTGGGTGTGGTGATGGGATTTGAAATCCAGAGCGGCAGGTTCCTCACCACTGCTTCACAACAGCCTTGCAAGGCAGGCCAGGTGGTGATCTATGGCTGAGGGGAGAGGGCAGGGACAGGACCAGCAGATCCTTTTGGACTTGTTATTTATTTTTAAAATTAAACTTATACCTTGCCCTTCCTGCCAAGGACCCCAGGGCAACTGCTGAGGAATTATGGGAGTCCAACAAGGGCTGTAGCTCTCCCCACTTGCTCCAAAAACTTGAGCTATCTGCAGCCGTGCGTGTTTCGCATCCACAACTCACGCTATTTCCAGGGGGGAGAGCTTTGTTAATGGGTTGCATCGAGACCTACGAAGGGTCTGATCAGAGGGACGAAACCCTTCCATCTCTTGTTGGACTCCAGTTCCCATCAGCCCATATCAGAATAGCCCAGTTGGTCACGGATGATGGGAGTTGTAGTGGAGCAACATCTGGAGGGCTATAACATTATGAGATGCCCTGAAGATACCAGGCAGCTCACGTACAATGGAATCACCATTCGGGTTCCTGCCCCGCAACAGGCCCTCTCACATCCCTGCTGAAGGCTGCCAGGACCTCATGTAGAATCATAGAATTGGAAGGGACCCTGCGGGTCATCTAGTCCGAACCCCCTTATTGCATCTATATCCTGCTTTTTTTCCTCCAAGGAGCTCAAGTTGGTGTACATGGCTCTCTCCCTCCTTCCCTCCCTCCCTCCCTCCCTTAACCTGCACAACAGCTCTGTGAAGTAGGTCAGGCTGAGAGGGGCTTTGAATCTGGGTCCCTCAGGTCCTAGCCCTACACGCTAATCGCCACACCACCACGGGCTCTCTTGTTGTCCTATGAAAAATTTAAAAAGTGTTGTTGTATAGAGAGTCCCATTTTTGTCCCTGCCTGTGTCGGGTGGCGCTTGGCTGCCTGTAGCCACTGCCGCCAAGGATCCGGCCCAGCTAGGTTCCGCTGTCCCACATAAATCTCCTATTAAGGACACCGCTGCCAGGGTTGCTATGGCATCGGAGCTGGGGGGGGGGCAGAAGTTGAGAGCGACAAAACAAGGCTGTTTCCTGCTTGCATCTTCTGATGCCTGCTGTAAAACCACAGCCTCTTTGTATACTGAGAGCAGGATCAGAGGACACAGAAATATATGTACATATTAGGGCTGCAGTGTGACTTTGGGGATGTGCGATTGTGTGGTGTTGGGAATTAGCTTTGTCCCACAGGATTAGACTTCTGAAAGAGGAATAATAGTGCCTATTTCACTCCAAGGATCCTGCCCCAAAACTTTTCTCTTTTCTCCCAAGTCTGATTTTCGACAGGGAGAGCTGCTGCCAGTCAGTGCCAGCAGTGCTGATCCAGATAGACCAATGGTCTGAAGGCAGTTTCCTATGCCAGTTCAATGGAACGGAAGGGCTGTAGCGCAATGGCAGAGTGTCTGCTTTGCATGCAGAAGGTCCTGGGTTCGAATCCCCAGCATCTCCAAGTTAGGGCTGGGCATGTGTCCTGCCTGAAACCCTGGAGAGCTGCCAGTCCGTGTCGACAACACTAAGCTAGATAGACCAATGGACTAACGGTTTCTTACCTCGAGAGGCTTGTCTCCAACTCAGTTTTACTCTTGAAACGGATGGGTCTAATTTATACCCTGAATATGGCAAACATTACATGCACCTGCAGTGAGTGTTAGCATCCATGGGGACATGCTTTTAAAAAACAAAACTGCAGCCTTTTTCTTCCTTCTTTTTCTCAAACTTCCAGATTAGGAATTTTCTGCAAAAAGGTGCTTTTCCTTCCTATAACCACGGGGGGCCCAGCAGGAGAGAGGGAGTGGGAACCCAAACCAGCAAGGTTGTTTAAAATCCTGCGTCCAAAAAAGGAATAGTGGAGAGTTACTTGTTTTGGGGGGAGCAGGAATTATTTCCCTTCTGGAGCTCCCTAAGGGAGTCGAAAAGCTTGGAGTTAAATGGATTCTGCGGCAGGAGGCAAGAAAGATCTTGTCATATCCCTCCAGAGCAGTCTGGGCTGGTCTGCTCAGCAATTTCCACCTGCTAAAGTGTATTAAAAGCATCTAAAAATACCTCCCTCCTTTCCCCCAAAGTCAGTCTCCTGTTCTGACAGCTGTTCCCTACAGGGAAGGGGGGGGATATTTAACAAGAATGTATTGCATGGAGGGGAGAGAAGAGGTCTTGAAAAGTAAACTTACTTCTCATCTTTTAACAGCAGACCAGGCCGGCTGCATTGCTAAATCCTGGAAGACCTTTAATCTTAATCATCGGGATTGCTGTGTTTAAAAGGTTGGCAGATTGCCCTACTTGAAGAGATGTCTCATAAACTAAAACTACATAATGGGCAGAGCTCGAACGACCATTTTTAATTTTCATATATGCCATGATTTTACTTCTTCTACAAAATATTGAGTTGCAGGCTCACTCAGTGCCACCAGTATATTGCAAACGCCAGGATTCTCAACAATAAGGGAGATCACAAATGGAGATTTATTTTATTCTTACCAATACCAAAGGGAATATTTGTAATACTTTATTATCCCTTTAGAGCTGCATTGGATCTTGTAATTTTGTTTCCAGACTGCAAATCTTTACGGTTTAAAGTTTTAATTCTTTGTTCGATTTCTTTTTATTACATTTAAGAAGAGAAGAAAAATAGAGGTTTTTATACCCTCCAAAAACCCACCAACTTTGTCCCATAGCCCTATAAATTTGCATTTTTGTTTTTGCAAGAGGACTTGTTTCCTCTTCCTCTCCTTGCTTTCGGAGTGCTGGTAATCAGACCTCGTTCAGAGTCCGGCATAATTTGGATTCCCCACATTCTCTTTCCAGCGAGAATAGCTCTGCCTGGGAGATGATTTTAAAACTGCCCACCCACCCCCTCCTTTCCAGACTAATAAGGGAAGATGTTCTTCTCTTGTCTATTCTGGGTTGGCTCCAACTCAATCCACTTCAGAGTAGACCCACTGAGATAAATGAGTTTTATCTATTGTACGTTCTACTCAAAGAGTACATTCTACTCGAAGGCTGTATATACACCATGCATCTGAAGCACATTTCCCCCCCTCCAAAGAATCCTGGGAATTGTAGTTTCCTAAGTGTGCTGGGACGCAGGTGGCGCTGTGGGTTAAACCACAGAGCCTAGGACTTGCCGATCAGAAGGTCGGTGGTTCAAATCCCCGCAACGGGGTGAGCTCCCATTGCTCAGTCCCTGCTCCTGCCAACCTAGCAGTTCGAAAGCACATCAAAGTGCAAGTAGATAAATAGGTACCGCTCCAGCGGGAAGGTAAACGGCGTTTCCATGCGCTGCTCTGGTTCGCCAGAAGCGGCTTAGTCATGCTAGCCACATGACCCGGAAGCTGTACGCCGGCTCCCTCGGCCAATAAAGCGAGATGAGCGCCACAAACCCAGAGTCGGTCACGACTGAACCTAATGGTCAGGGGTCCCTTTACCTTTTTAAGCGTGCTGGGAATTCTTTGGGGTGAGTGCTTTAAAAGTACAGTGTTTATACAGCCTAAGTTAGTCAAAGCCATTAAATTTCAATGGGTCTGCTCTAAAGACCAGCATTGGGTACAACCCTGTGACTCAACTCCATTGATTTTGTTACAGTTGCGAGGCTGCTCAGTCACCCATCTCGTCGCGAGTCCCTGATGTTGTAAACAAAATCTGCCCTTTGGTGTAGTGGTTGAGAGCGGTAGTCTCCTAATCTGGGGAACCGGGTTCGCGTCTCCGCTCCTCCACATGCAGCTGCTGGGTGACCTTGGGCCAGTCACACTTCTCTGAAGTCTCTCAGCCCCACTCACCCCACAGAGTGTTTGTTGTGGGGGAGGAAGGGAAAGGAGAATGTTAGCCGCTTTGAGACTCCTGAAGGGGGGTGAAAGGCGGGATATCAAATCCAAACTCCTCTTCTTCTTCTTCTTCTTCTTCTTCTTCTTCTTCTTCTTCTTCTTCTTCTTCTTCTTCCCCCTATGGGGTATCCAAGAGCCCATATAGAGTCCTTACGTAGGTTCCCTATTGGTAGGAGAAAATAACAGAGGCCAACCAGAGAATATTGAGAAGCAAAGCAGCTAGTAAGCCTGATCTTTATTGATCTGTTGCAACAGGGTCCTTGCTCACCACAGGCAGGAGGGAGGAAAAACCCAGAACAATGGCGCAAGGCCTTATATAGACTTTCGAAATTGCCACCCTGTAGATCAAGACAACCCCCAGAAACATCATACATACATCACAGAAGGGCTGAAATCTGAGTGCTTTGTTTACCTCCTGCCTGCCAGGTTACCTGTTTAATGGTCACGTGATTGGTTTGCCTGGGGAGCCTGGCTAGTCTTTTGTAATGATAAATAATTAGTTCCTGGGCCAGGTCACAGGCTCACACCCTATTCATATCTTAAATGTGCCCTTAAGACAGGATTTGTGAAGGAAAAATACAATGGGGAGGTTTCCCACTTGGACCTTGCAGAGAAATAATTGAGGTCAATTTGTTCAGGACTTTTTTCTGTGGAGTTTTCAGACATGTGGTTTATATATTTATGTACGTGTCAGAGCTGCCTCTAGGTCCCAGCTCACAGAGGACCAACGCCAGGCTGATGTTGTACAAAAGTCTTTATTGAAGTTTAATTTCCATTTCAAAGCCAGAGCGTGCAGCCCTACGTCTAGACTCTAGATCGGCGAAGTCCCGTCTGAGTCTCCGCCCCTTCCACACCAGTTTAAGATCCTAGCCCTGCTCCACCTTCTGCGATGTTCTCTCCTCCTCTGGGTCCTCCTGCCCTCTGGGGCATTGCCCTTTCAGGACTCTTCCGACGCTGAGTCGCTTAGCTCCTCCCCCTGCCTCCGGCGTGCTTTAGGACCCGGTTCCCAATCCTCACCCTCTGCTGTCCCGCGCTCCTGTACATTTGAACTTGCTTCTCGCGCCAACCCAGTGACCTTTCTCCTAACCGTTACACTACTTCTATCACTGCTTCCCTCTTCCATGACACTGGCCGGATCTGACCTCCCTTCCGTTGTCCGACTCTCCGAGGGAGGCGTGGTAGGCTCTGCCTCGTCTCCTCTTCCTGGTGGGGAAAGCACTGGCCCCGATGCCTGGGACTCTTCCCCCCCACTCTGCTCTGGTGGGGAAGCTGGTCCTGATTTCCAACTACTGCTCTGGGAGTCCCTGCTGCCCCCTTGCTCCTGGGGCGTTCCCCTTGGGACCCCCCTGCCCCTGGCCACTGGCGCTCCCTTCTGTGAATCTTCCGATTCGCTGGAGAGGCTCATGGAATCCCTCGGACCACTGTCCCCTCCTACGCTCCCTTCGGATTCCTCCCCCTCGCTCTCCATCTCCCATTTTCCCTGTGCCTCAGCTCCTGAGCCCCTGACAGTACGTGTTTGCTTGGTACATTTATGAACATTTATTACATATCTAAGACCTTAAAATTGCAGAATAAAGGAAGGAGTCCAGCCACTGTTGTAAATAAAAATATGCCCTTTTCCCTTATGGGGTATCCAAGAGCCCATATAGAGTCCTTACATAGGTTCCCTATTGGTAGGAGAAAATAACAGAGGCCAACCAGAGAATATTGAGAAGCAAAGCAGCTAGTAAGCTTGATCTTTATTGATCTGTTGCAACAGGGTGCTCCCCTCACACGCAGGAGAGGAAGAGGACCCCCAAAATTGCTGTGCAAGGACTTATATAAAGACTTTTGAAATTCCCATTCTCTGGATCAAGACCACCCCCACAAACATTATGCATACATCACAGAAGGGGTGTTACCTAAGACCACCCCTCAGATACATCCCACCTACATCACAGAAATTTAAATGTTGTTTTTCTCTTGTCCTTGTTTATCTCCTGTCTGGCAGGTTACTTGATTGGATTTCCTGGGGAGCCTAGCCATTCTTTTGTAGTGGTAAAATACTTATTTCCTGGGCCAGGTCACAGGCTCACACCTTATTCATATCTTAAATGTGTCCTTAAGACAGGATTTGTGAGGAAAGAGACAATGGGGAGACTTTTCCAGTTTGACCTTGCAGAGAAAACATTTGGTCAGTTTAGGAATCAAAATGGTTCCAGGTTGGCTTTCCTGTGCTGATCTATGTACGTGTGGTTATAAACGTTGCCATATATCTAAAACCATAAAATTCTTATCACACCACCAACCGGAGCAAATAGCTGCAGACCAAAGTTTATTGCGCGACAGGTTCAAAGAGGAATTTTGAACCCCGAGGACTTTTAAAAGTTTCCCACCATATCCCAGAACACAGTTCGTACAGCATCATTGCTACATCACCGACATGTCACAAAAGGGGAGGGGTAGACAAGAGTTACACTAGTTTAACCTTGGCAAACATGTCCAGACAAGTCCTTGGTACAAGATTAGCATAAGCAGGCATGGCAGGGCAAGACTCAGGTATAAGATTAGTATAGGCAAACACCTCTGAAGTCCCACCACCCAAAGTGCAATAGAACTTCCTTTGCATGTCTGGACCCCTTGGCAAGTCTGGTGATGGGATTCGACTTTCCTTGGCCAACAATCAGCTCAGCGATTGTCACCTCTGGGCACGTCCTGGGGTAGGAGGTGTGTATACACGTTCTCACGCTTGGGGAATTGGCAGGGAAAAGAGTCGTTTTTTCCCCAAGGGCAAAATAGTGTTGAAATGGAGGAAACTGGCAAAGGAGTTGATTTTATATGATTCTTAAAGCTAGGTAACTTCCCTGAGCTGTCAAGTCGAAAGGATATGGAGAAGGGCCTTAGCTCAGTTTGCCTGCAGAAGGTCCCGGGTTCAGTCCCTGCCATTCCAGGTAGGGCTGGGAATCTGCCCTGCCTGAAGCCCCGGAGAGCTGCTGCCAGTCAGTGTAGGCAATGCTGAGCTAAATGGACCCATCAGTCTGACTCTCTTCCTATGCTCCTATTTTAAACCAGCTGTTTGCTCCAAACTATGAGACCTGGGATCTTTATTCATGGGGGTAGAGACCATAGCTGCTGCCAGCCAGTGCAGACCGTGCTGGGATGGGAGACAGAGAGGCCAGCTGGCCTGTTCAGGTTTTTGCGTCTCCACTCTCATCTGCAGCCTGTGTCCCAATTTCTCTGTCCAAATTAATTTGCCAGTCAAATTCCCCCGACGTGAAGCGGCCGGCCTCGCCTGCTTTGTACTCGAGGCTGATAAAGAACCTCCTCTGTCTCTCTCTCTCTTCAGACATCTTCCGTTCCTTCCAGCCCCCCATCCGATTGGGGGTCTGCATCCCTAGGAGGCTCCGCTGACCCAACGCCCCGTGGCATGAGCCAAAATGACTGACAATTCAGACTCCCGGGAGTCAGACAACAACAGCTGGGTGATTGCTGGCTCTGAGGTGAGTGGGAGCAGAAAGCAATCTGGGGAGAGGGGCAAAGGCTCTGTGGGGCAGGGGCAAGACATCAGGGGTGGGGCAGCATAATGAACTCCTCAAAAGCCCTCTCCTCGTAGGATTTTGGGTCTCCCAGGCCTGACCTCTTGTGAGGAGGACACTATTTGGGGGTCAGTGGTGGGCCCTAGAACCTGCTTCTTTTCTTTGTGGGGGGTGGGGTGGGTAGGGAAACCTGCAGCCCTCCAGGGTTTATGGGGCTGGAGTGGCTATCCTCCTGGACTGTTGTCCTTGTTGCCTGGGGCTGATGGAAGCTGGAGTCCATCAGCATCCCTTGGAAGATGTCCCATCCCCAGTGGCGTAGCGTGGGGGGTGCAGGGGGGCCGGCCGCACCGGGCGCAACATCTGGGGGTTAGGGTTAGGGATAGGGTTAGGGGGCGCAAATCCAGGGTTAGGGGGCGCAAATTACTTGCCTTGCCCCGGGTGCTGACAACCCACGCTACGCCACTGCCCATCCCTGAAGTTGGCAGTGAGGTTCGAAGGGGGTGGGCAACCTCAGGCTTGGAGGGCGGCCTCAAACCACACCCACTCTCCCCAGGCCACACCCATCTTTCCAGGCCACATCCTCTCCCCTCAGGCCACGCCCCCTCACCAGTGTTGCTTCGTTCCCTCTTGGGGGGGGGAATGCTCCTTTGGAGGGATGATTGGGGGGGGCGTGTTATTAACTGGCCTACTGTACACAGGTAGGGACGCGGGTGGCACTGTGGGTTAAACCACAGAGCCTAGGACTTGCCGATCAGAAGGTCGGCGGTTCAAATCCCCGTGATGGGGTGAGCTCCCTTTTCTTGGTCCCTTCTCCTGCCAACCTAGCAGTTCGAAAGCACGTCAAAGTGCAAGTAGATAAATAGGTACCGCTCTGGCGGGAAGGTAAACGGCGTTTCCGTGCGCTGCTCTGGTTCGCCAGAAGCGGCTTAGTCCTGCTGGCCACATGACCCGGAAGCTGTACGCCGGCTCCCTCGGCCAGTAAAGCGTGATGAGTGCCGCAACCCCAGAGTCGTCCACGACTGGACCTAATGGTCAGGGGTCCCTTTACCTTTACTGATACTGTACACAGGTCACATTTGCATCAGTTGCTCTGTCCATTTGGCCTCTGGCCCCAGTGCTGCCCCTCAGAAGGCAAGGAGATGCAGCCAACTGAAGCTGGAGCCTTCCGTACGCAGAGGAGATACTGAGCTACGATCCCTTCCTTTCTTCACCAGTCTGATTCTCGCCCGCCCTCACCCACCCTTTGGCCCACAGGACCGTTTCCCCCTAAACCACGCCCACTGGCTCCAGGCAAGGTGTCATATGTGGGGCAGGTGCCCAGGTGACCCCAAAGAGACAGGAGCTCAAAGCAGGTCATCTTTTCCCGCTTCCGCCAGGCAGCTGATGGGCAAGAGAGGGATCCCTGTGCCTTTCTCCTGCAGCACCAAGTGGCTTCCGTTGGAAACCCCTGCAGAAATGGAGCTTGCCCCTTCTCATTTTAGCAGGGGGCTCAATGCAAAGCGCTTGGTGCTAGGGAGGCAGAAAAGCCCCCTGCGCTGCAGTTCCCAAGCACCTGGCAACCAGGTGGCCATCAAGCCCTTGCGGGAGCTCCTTGTGATGGACTTTGGTGGGTGGGCAAGGGCAGTCTACCTGTATTATTGTTGTTGTTGTTGTTGTTGTTGTTGTTGTTGTTGTTGTTGTTATTCCACTCTCCACCCTAAGGTCCCAGGGTGGGTTGCAACATTAAAGCACAATATTACAAACAATTTTAAACAAAATAAGGTGGGTTCTAAAAATATGCACCTCAAAGTTGCACCTCAAATATAATGATCAACCATGGGCAGTTGAATTCATCCTGCACGCCTGGGTATTTTGCTTTAAAAAATAAATAAATCTCTATTTCAGATACTTTATCACAGCTGTTTTCTTCTTTTTTTGTATCCAATAATAACTAAATAAAAACAGTTACAAAAAACACACACAACCATCATGATTGACAAGTGGGTTGCCCCACTCACCTGCCAAAGTTGGCCCACAGGGGTGGGGCCAGGTAAAGATCCTCCCCCATCCCACTCTATGAGAAAAAGGGAAAATTTTGTGACCTCTATTTTCGATGTGTTTTGCCCCTCCAGGCTCTACCTGTAGAAGACCTTGGCTTGGAAACGCAGGCTGGGTCTGAGCCGGCCCAGGAAGAGACGCAAGGTATGTAGCAATGGACGAGGCCCAACCCTTAGCTGCCTTCCATGCCCTTTCCTAACCCCACCCGGCATATCCTAATCGCCCCTGTTGCTTTGCAATCCTCTGCATGATATTGAAAGCTGGACTTCAGTATATAATGGGGAAGCTGCTTTGCATATGGGGTCCAGCTCACCCCACTGTTCTGAGGGAGGGAAGCATATTTTCAGTGATGGAGGATACCTGATATTTTCATCAGACCCTGTTTGGGTTACAGTGTGTGTGTGTTTGTGTGTGTGTGAATCCCAGGCATGAGAACTGAATGCGGCCCTTCTAGCCCTCTTACTCTCTGGCCCTTGGAACTTTCACCAGGCCACACCCCCTTTCTCCAGGCCACACCCCTTTTCTCCAGGCCCCGCCCTTCACCAGTCCTTCTTTGGACCTTCCTTGGGTGTTTTTGCCTGGCTGAAATGTGTCCTTGAACCCTGACACCCCTTGCTCCGTCCAGGTTTGCTTCTGGCCCTGCCAACTCCTGGCATGCGCCCCCCCCGAAGTTGCCCAGAAGGGATTGCGGGCTTCTCTCTTTGAAAATGGTTCCCCACCCTGGATCATAGATGTCAACTTTCAGATTTGAAAATAAGGGATCGGCAGCCTCAAAAATAAGGGATCAGCAACCTCACCTATCCCGGGGACAGTCTATGGGATATCTAACAATCCGGGATAGCAGCGGGAAATGGCGCTGGAATAAGGGAATTTCCTGCAAAAAAGGGAAGGTTGACAGCTATGCCCTAGATGCAGATGAACATAATAAACGCATTCGTTTACTAGCTTTAACACAAGCATCTTTTGAGACAGCTCCTCTTGGCGAGAGCAAAACCCTCATCGACCGCCCTGATGCAGACGGCGCCAGTCAGAAGGTAAGAGCATTCGCTTAATTCTCTGCATGTACCGTATTTTTCGCCTTATAGGACGCACTTTTTCCCCTCCAAAAATGAAGGAGAAATGTGTGTGCGTCCTATGGAGCAAATACAGGCTTTCGCTGAAGCCTGGAGAGCGAGATGGGTCAGTGCACACCGACCCCTCTCGCTCTCCAGACTTCAGGAAGCTATCCGCAAACCTTGGGAGCCCGCACGAGTTCCTGCCGGGCTCCCACGGCTTGCGGAGAGCAGCCTGTTCTGGGGGCTGGGGAAACTCGGGCTTTCCCCACCCCAGCCCTGCGCCTGGCAGGGAAATAATTTTTTTTTTCTTTATTCCCCCCCCCCCCCAAAAAAAACTAGGTGCGCCCTATGGTGCGAAAAATACGGTATATGAGATTTCTCCAACTTTGGGGCTTTGTTCCTCTTTGAACTCAATTCCATTTGGCAATTAGCCAAACGATCCACACAGGGCCTCTTCTGTTGGGGCCTGCTGTGGCCACAGATGCACCCCGGAGGTAAGGCAGCGGGCGGCAGTAGGCCAGGCACCCACAGCGAAAATTTTGTGGGTGCCCAGGCACCCAGGGCCTCCTGAAGTTGGCGGCAGTGCTTTGGACATGTAAATGGCGGTAATTGGCCAACGAAAGCCATTACTGTACAAAGAAACTGGTCTGACCAAATTTTGCACGATGGCTCCTCTTACCGGGATACAGTTGGGCACCATTTTGTTTTTCATTGGTTTTCACATATTACATCACAATACAGATGTGCCAACACCATTTCTTTCCCATCCCCCTATACATTTACATTTATATTTCCTCAACCCATCATATTCTTCTTTTCTCCTTCCTCCCACTTCCCTCCGCCCCCACTCAATTTCCTCCACATTATAAAATTTAAAATAATCTTTGCATTCTACAATCTTCTCAAATCATCTATATATTCTTATTATCTTTCCTTACTAATTTTTCTTCCATCCAGTACTTCACATTTTAATCTAGGCATATTAGCGTATCTTTTTTTGAGCAATATTTTGGTTGGGCACCATTTTGAAGCAAGATGGCAGACTGAACCTTTTAAAGCTACACCAATTTTTTTTTGTAACTTAGAACTCCAAAGCAACACTGGATATGAGGTTGCCAGGAAGTAGGGGCACACACACACACACACACACACACACACACACACACATTCACAATTCAAGAACAATGCCAATTTTACAAGCATCCTTATCTCTCTCTTGCGATCCAGGGTCCTGAGGTGGTGGTGGATCCCAGTGCTGAAGAAACCCCCACACTAGTCAAGACCCCAGAGCCCGTCCTGTCGCATGCAAAGGAGGCCAGCACCTGCGAGGCTGAGGAAGGATCTGTGCCTGTCCCACAGGGAACTGTCTTCATTCACAAAGCAGGTGACTTAATGCCATCAGCATAGGCAGTTCTTTGTGGAATAATGCGGAGGCCTTTGACAGATCTCTGCCCCAAGCAGCCTACACATCTACATTTTGGCTGCTGGAAGAAGCAATAGAGGAAGTGCAGAGGGCAAGGAAACAGAACACAAATGCAAGCAGTTTCATGAGTTTTAGGCTTCAAGTTAGTGTCTGGACAGGTGTGCTTAAGGACTTAGGTGGGGCAGAGATTCTTGTCGGGTTTGAGGGCCGCATTTCTTTGTGGGCAGCTTTCAGGGGGCAACATTCTAAAGGTAAAGGGACCCCTGATCATTAGGTCCAGTCGCGGACGACTCTGGGGTTGCGGCACTCATCTCCTTTTATTGGCTGAGGGAGCTGGCGTACAGCTTCCAGGTCATGTGGCCAGCATGACTAAGCCGCTTCTGGCGAACCAGAGCAGCGCACGGAAACACTGTTTATCTTCCCGCTGGAGTGGTACCTATTTATCTACTTGCACTTTGACATGCTTTTGAACTGCTAGGTTGGCAGGAGCAGGGACCGAGCAACGGGAGCTCACCCTGTTGTGGGGATTCGAACCACCGACCTTCTGATCGGCAAGCCCTAGGCTCTGTGGTTTAACCCACAGTGCCACCCGTGTCCCACATTCCAATGGTGGACATATCCAGGAGGCAACAGTAGGTGGAACAGCAGACGAAACCTTAGCTCTGTAGGGTCGCCAAAGGCTCTAGCTTACAGACGTTCACTCGCTTTCACGTCATCCTGGCAAGCTGAAGGTATTCTTGCAGTTCAAGAGCAGATTCTAATTGAGGAGGATGTGGAGCAGAAACCGTGAGGTTCAGAGGTATTTTCTACCTTTATGTCGAATTTCCATAAAGAGAGTTCAGGGTTCAGGAGCAAAGAGGGAGACTCGCCACCTCTCCATCTGCAACCTGTAAAAGCTTCTTTGCTTGGTTGCCTGGAGCAATTTCACCCTCGCCATAGGCGAGCGGCCACAGGTGAGCCTGTTTTCTCCAGCTGAAGCAATATTTTGGTCCTCATTTCTTGCCCTCTTCTTTCCTCTCCTTTCCCTTCCCAGGCCCTCTGGGGGAGGAGGAAGGGAACATTTCCAGCAGTGGGGAAGAGGCGTCCAAGGAACGTGACGTCGAAGGCTTGCGCAAGCGAAAGGGTCGGGACGCGCCTGCCATTCTGCCGGGGGCCGGCAGAGATCGAGGCGCGGAGGCCTTCGAGGGCGACGACGGTGGCCTTCCCAAGACAAAATGGCTGTTCGGGTTCCTTGCCCTCCTGGGTTTGGCCTTGTTGGCATCCTTGGGTAAGCGGTGGCCTTGCTTGGTGGGGCTAACTCTGCTAGCTGTTCCCTCTGGGATGGGCCTGTGACAGTCATAATAATAATAATAATAATAATAATAATAATAATAATAATAATAATAATAATTATTTATTTATACCCCGCCCATCTGGTTGAGTTTCCCCAGCCACTCTGGGCGGCTCCCAATCAAGTATTAAAAACAATACAGCGTTAAATATTAAAAACTTCCCTGAACAGGGCTGTCTTCAGATGTCTTTTAAAGATAGGATAGCTACTTATTTCCTTCACATCTGAAGGGAGGGCGTTCCACAGGGCGGGTGCCACCACCGAGAAGGCCCTCTGTCTGGTTCCCTGTAACCTTACTTCTCGCAATGAGGGAACCGCCAGAAGGCCCTCGGCGCTGGATCTCAGTGTCCGGGCTGAACGATGGGGGTGGAGATGCTCCTTCAGGTATACAGGACCGAGGCCGTTTAGGGCTTGAAAGGTCAGCACCATCACTTTGAATTGTGCTCAGAAACGTGCTGGGAGCCAATGTAGGTCTTTCAAGACTGGTGTTATGTAGTCCCGGCGGCCGCTCCCAGTCACCAGTCTAGCTGCCGCATTCTGGATTAATTGCAGTTTCCGGGTCACCTTCAAAGGTAGCCCCTCTGTGTTAACCTTTTTGCAAACCTCGGTGAGGGCTTTTAAAAAAACAATCAAATGGCATAGACATTTCATGAAATACGTAATAATAAAGCCTCTTTGCCTCTCTCTATCTCTCTTTACAGGGGTCATATTTGACCAAGATGATGGTAAGTCTTGTTTTAACTCCCTTTCCCCACCAGTGGGGAGCCACAACAGAAAACCCCCCCACTATTTTGCCGGCTTAGAAAGAGTCTCTATAACATATAGAATAAGAGAACAAGAAGAACATACATTTAAAGAAGATTGGGAAATGTTTCCTGAATATATGGGGCGGGGTATTGTGTACGTTTGAAAACGTTGGCAGCATTTAGTTAAATTCAACAGGGTAAATAAGTTCTGATGCGTGTAATAATGGAATGCTGAATTGTTTAGTTTATGTAAAATATGCAGGGATTTATGATATGCAGAATGAACCATGGAAGGAGAAGAAGGAAAGTCATTGATATTTTAAAGTTGTTTAAATGAATATTCTGAATTTGTAAAAGAGAAAATTTAATTATATATATGTGTGTGTGTGTGTGTTTATATATATGAATATGAAAGAGGCTCTTAATTTTTTCAGCTCTCCCCTTTTTCTCCTTTACATCCTCCCCCCGCCCTGCCCTGGCTGTCTCCTACAGGCCCAGTGGACATTTTCAGCACCTGGTCAAGCTCAGACAGTGAAGAGCCCCTTCCTGGCTCTGTTGGGGTGGTGAGTCTTTTTATCTCTGTGCTGACGCAAGAGGGAACGGGGCTTTCCTGCTTGGAGTTCTGGAGAGCAGCTGCCAGTCTGTGCAGACAATACTGGGTCTGGGTCAGCATATGGAATCTTCTTCCTGGCTTGCTGCCCAGCCAAAGATTCCAGCCAATGGGATGCCTTGGGAGGGTCAGGAGGGCGGAGCCATGTGGGCACCTCAGACCAACACTTGCCTGCAATGTTCAAATCCTGATGTTTGCTAATTATTATTATTATTATTATTATTATTATTATTATTTATTTATACCCCTCCCATCTGGTTGGGTTTCCCCAGCCACTCTGGGCGGCTTCCAACAAAGTACAGTGGTACTTCTGGTTAAGTATTTAATTCATTCCGGAGGTCCGTTCTTAACCTGAAACTGTTCTTAACCTAAAGAACCACTTTAGCTAATGGGGCCTCCCGCTGCCACCGCGCTGCCGGAGCACGATTTCTGTTCTCATCCTGAAGCAAAGTTCTTTACCCGAGGTACTATTTCTGGGTTAGCAGAGTCTGTAACCTGAAGCGTATGTAACCCGAGGTACCACCGTAGTTGTTTATTGCCTTGACATCTGGTGGGAAGGCGTTCCACAGGGCTGGTGCCACTACTGAGAAGGCCCTCCGCCAGGTTCCCTGTAGCTTTGCTTCTCGCGGTCAGGAAACTGCCAGAAGGCCCTTGGAGCCGGACCTCAGTGTTCGGGCTGGACGATTGGGGTGGAGATGCTCCATCAGGTATACTGGACCGAGGCTGTTTAGGGCTTTCAAGGTCAGCACCAGCACGTTGAATTGTGCTCGGAAACGTACTGGGAGCCAACAAGGTTCACTCTGACTCCCCACCCCACCCCAGCAGGATTGGCCAGCTTCGCCCCCACAGGAAGCCCCGGTTGGCGACGAGCTTCAGAGAGCCAAGGAAGCGGTGATGTCATCAGATGGTGACCGCCAGAGCCTGGATGCCATGGGACTCTTGCTAGACAAGCTGGCCAAGGAGAATCAAGACATCCGGCTTATGCAAGCGGAACTGCAGGTGGCTGGAGGGTCTGGGTGGAGCGAAGGAGGGCAGAACAGTTCCTTTGCATGCAGAAGGTCCATGGTTCAATCTGCAGGGGCATCTCAGAGTAGGAGGGGAAATGTCCCGCACTTGAAATCCTGGAGAGATGCTGTCAGTTGGTGGAGACAGTAAAAAGTTAGGTAAAAGGTGGCGCTGCGGTCTGAACCACTGAGCCTCTTGGGCTTGTCGATCAGAAGGTTGGCGGTTTGAATCCCCGTGACGGGGTGAGCTCCCGTTGCTCTGTCCCAGCTCTGCCAACCTAGCACTTCGAAAGACACCTGTGCAAGTAGATAAATAGCTACCATTGTGGCGGGAAGGTAAACAGTGTTTCTGAGCGCTCTGGTTTCCATCACGGTGTTCTGTTGCGCCAGAAGCGGTTTAGTCATGCTGGCCACATGCCCCGGAAAGCTGTCTGTGGACAAATGCCAGCTCCCTTGACTTGAAAGCGAGATGGGCGCCACAACCCCATAGTCACCTTTGACTGGACTTAACCATCCAGGGGTCCTTTACCTTTACCTTAATAAGTTAGGACCTGATTCTTCTCTCTCTAACAGTAGAATTTGTCCCCCCTCCCCATTCATATCATTTTCATTAAGTATCCCACAATATTTCAAAGCATTTATCATTACATACAAATCTTTTTTTTAACACACGTTTCTTCTTGACTTCCCCCCCTCCTTTCCTGATATTTGATTTTTACTCCTTTTCATTAGCTGTTTTATAGCAGATACATATTTATTATCTAAGCCTCTCTACCGTTAAATCTTTCAGTAATCCACTGCTTATTATTTCAAATCCTTCATATATTGGTGATAATTTGATAGATAATCCATCAGTGGTTTTCATCGCTTCTTAAATACTTATGCTAGGGTTGCCATATTTCAAAAAGTGAAAATCAGTGCACAAAAGTTGTCTAGCTTTTCTTTTTCTTGGCCAAAGTTGTTAAATGACACTGCCGACATGGGCATGCCATACATCCAGATTTTCCCAGACTTTTTTTTAGTGATTTCCCCCTGGGCGCTGCTTCCTAGTGCAGTATTCTGGCTATGTCTGGCAAATTCTGGACGTATGGCGACCCTGCCTTATGTCCTCTTAACCCAGCTGTTAATTTCACCATTTCAGCATATTCCAGCAGTTTCATAAGCCGTTCCTCCTTAGTTGGTCATCCCTAACAGTAGAATTTGCAGACATCCGAGGTAGCTGAAGGATTGAAAGTTCAGGATGGATAAAAGTACTTTGTCATGCAGCGCAGCTGAACTGTGGAACTCACTGCCACAGGAGGCAGTCAGTGGCGGCCACCAACTTGGGTGGCTTTAAAAAAGGACTGGACAAATTTGGGGAGGTAAATAAGGCCTTCAATGACTCCATGGTTGGAGGTACCGATACTTCTGAATAACGGTTGCTGGAAACCACAGAAGGGGAGAAGTTTCTCATGCCTGGGGTCCTCCTTGCGGGTTCCCCATAGTTATCTGGTTGGGGGCTGTGAGAATGGAACTCGAAATTATAGGGACAGAACTACCTAAATTGTATAGAAATTTATTTATGTATGCTACTCACCCCAAAATGGAAAGAAGCAGAAGTCCCATCAAAGGAAGAATGGATACAAAAACTTATGGAATATGGAGAAATGGCGAAACTCACCGGAAGAATAAGAAATCAAGATAGCTAACTTTTTATAAAAGAATAGAAATGGTTTATTGAATATTTACAGATAAATTGCAAACGGATCAAAACATTGGCAGGGTTGTTGTAATAACCTGCAGTTTTGTATTTAAATTAGATAATTAAATGAGTAAATTAAATGAATTTGGATACGCAGAAGATATGAAAAAATAAATTTCGGGAACCGCAGAAAGAGCGGGACGGAAGTCAAACTTTGAAATGTTAAAATGATTGTAAAATTAATTAAATGCATAAATTTGAAAAAGTATAAATAAAAACTTTAAATAAATAAAAAGAATAGAATGTGGGACTAGGTGGGCGTTTTTAACAACAGCAACAATGACAAAATAACTCCTTTCTGCCCTGAATTTTACTGCTGAAAGGAATGCTCCACAAACAGTTTTTGGAGCGCAGCCCTTAATAATTATTCTGGGTTCCTCGGTCTGGTGATGTTTTGTCACTTGCGTCCTGGGATCCGGGTTTCCACTCGCGTCTTTGCTCCAGCGAACGAACACATCTCTATTTTCCATTCCTTTTGGAAAACTGCAGGCCCAGAAGGAGGAACTGCAGCTGCTCCTGCGCAAGACGGAAGGCGAGGCACTGGACTTCACCTCTCAGCGGCAGAATTTGGCCGCCGAGAACTCCAGGCTGGCGGAGGCGCTGAAGCGGGAGACGGCCTCCCTCCTCGCCACACGAGCTGAGCTCCATCTTTTGCGGGAAAAGCTGGCCGAGGCGGACGACTCCAAATCCCAGCTGCGCCCGGAAAAGCTGCCCTCGCAGGACCGCCAGCGGGAAAAGGCAGAGAGGCCTGAGGCCGAAATCCGCCGCCTGCGCTCCTTGCTGGCGTCGGTGCGGCGGGACCTGGGGAGAGCCTTCCAGAAAGTTCCGCCCGGCAACGTGTCCGAAGGGCTCCGGAAGGAACTGGACGGCGTGGAGCGGAGGGTGGCCCAGGAGCTGGAGGGGGCAGAAGAAGGGTCCAAGCCATCCTGGAAAGATGGCCACAAAGCCAAACGAGGCAAGGAGAGGGCCTGGCACAAAAGGCACGATGGCCACGAGGAGCGCAAGCCCACGCACCACGGCGAAGGCCCGGAGAAGGAACACCGTCCTCCGTACAAGGCTCCCAAGATGGCCGACGGGCCGCACCGTCCCAGGAAGCACCAGGGGCCGCGAGACGCCAAGCCGGCCAAAGACGGGGAGCACCGGAAAGCTAAGAAGCCCGCTGAGCCCGGAGCATTGTGGGAAGCACTGGCCAAGCACCCGTACCGGCGTCCTCAGGGCTGCGCCGGCATCGACGAGTGCGCCTGGCAGGAAGGGTTGGAGCCAGTGCAGAAGCCGCGCTTCTTACCCATGCTCCAGAGCTACCTGGCTGGGCTGGGCTGGGCCGAGCACTATGGAGGACTAGTGGCCGCCCTCGACGGCTACTTTGGGAGCAACGGGGCCTTTGCCCACGACCGCCTGAGCTTCGTAGAGCTCCTGGATGAGGTTGAGGACGCGCTGGAGGAGCTGGCGGAACAGCTGGGGGGCAGCGAAGAGGAAGCGGATAATTTCGAGGAGGTGATCCTGAGGCAGCTGGGGGCAGCCCCTGCGGGCAGGTGAGAGAGCCTGTGAGGTTGTGGGTGCAGGAAACTCTCCAGGGCAGGGGGCAGCAAACTTTTTCAGCAGGGGGCCGGTCCACCGTCCCTCAGACCTTGTGGGGGGCCGAACTATATTTTGGTGGGGGAAATCAATTCCTATGCTGCACAAATCACCCAGAGATGCATTTTAAAGAAAAGCACACATTCTACTCATGTAAAAACATCAGGCAGGCCCCACAAATAACCCAGAGATGATGATGAAGAAGAAGAGTTTGGATTTGATATCCCGCTTTATCACTACCCTAAGGAGTCTCAAAGCGGCTCACATTCTCCTTTCCCTTCCTCCCCCACAACAAACACTCTGTGAGGTGAGTGGGGCTGAGAGACTTCAGAGAAGTGTGGCTAGTCCAAGGGAACCCAGCAGCTGCATGTGGAGGAGCGGGGAATCGAACCCGGTTCACCAGATTACGAGTTCTCCGCTCTTAACCACTACACCACCACTCATGTAAAAACATGCTGATTCCCAGACCATCCGAGAGGCGATTGGGCCGGATTTGGCCCCCAGGCCTTAGTTTGCCTGCCCATGCTCTAGGGGCTTTAAATGTATGGTTTGAATGCGGTCCCACTGAGCTTCGTGACCAGGTGGGGGATTTGAACCCGGGTCCCCCAGGTCCTACCGCGACGCTTTAACCGCCTATGCCGCCACTGGTTCTCACATTTATTCCTTCACCTAGCTAAGCTAGGTGATTCCACAGGGCACAGTGATGGCCCCCAACCTAGATGTCTTTCAGAGACAAGTTCATGGAGGAGATTATTAGCCACAATGGCTGTAATCTTCCTCCACAGTCTCAGGGAGTCCTGCTTTTGAATAACGACGACTGGAAACCACAGGAGGGGAGAGTTGCTCTTGTGTGTGGGTCGTTCTTGTGGGTTTCCCACGGGGGCATCTGGGGAGCCGCTGTGAGAACAGGATATTGGACTAGATGGGCCATTGGCCTGATCCGGAAGGCTCTTCTTATTTTCCTATTTATACAGTATGTTTTCCCCATGTCATACGTGGCTCTGAGACGTTCCTGGTTGTGGGGAGCGAGAAGGGGAAGCAGATTGCCACTGGTGTGCTCTGCACCTGCGTGGCTCAATGTTACTGTAGATAGTTATGCAAATAAGGGATCGAAAGTGACATTCAGTGATTGGATAGTTTTAGAATATTGTTACAGTTACGTTGTACTGGAGCTCTATATAAGCAGGCTGACTGAACCCTTCAGTTCAGTTCTGTTCTGGCCTGTGAATAAATAAGAGCTGTTTGAAGAATCGCTGTGTCGTCTGATATGCTTCCCCACAACTTAACACTCAATGTTACCAGCCTTAACCTTATTGCCTTCTCCCCAGATTCGCACAGCGGGACAGCAGCACCCAGCGCCACCCGAAAGAGAGGAACCCCGAGGGACACGGGCGCAAGAATGGCCGAGAGAGCACCAGCTGGCCCCATGGCTAGGATGGCGGGACCCGCCAGTGTTAATCTGGCTCAGGGTGGGAGGGTAAAGGAGTTGGTCCTATCAAGGATTACTTGATGACCTGGTGGAGGGGTTGGTACCGTTACTCTTTGGCAGGGAAGGAAAGTGTTTTATCAACATGCCAAGTTCTGATGTGTGGGGGATTTGAACGGGATGCCGTGACCTTGCTGTTCTCCCTTCTAAACTCTGAAATTCTCGCAAAATTCTCATCCTCCTCTCTAATTAGGAATGGTGAAAATGGGGATATCATTTCCTCACCTGGTGGGGGTGGGGAAGGGTTGAGTCACTTGGGGGGGGGATGGCTTGTTTTCCTTCTTCCCCACCCCCCATTCACCCCCTCCCTACTCCCTCACAATTTCTTGCACTGTGAGTGTGTCGGAAACCAAATAAAGGCACTGATTGTTCCTTTCTTTCCAAGGTTGTCTCTGATTAAGTGGCCCATTGAAGGCCGTAAGGTGGATGTGGTGAGGGAGTGGGGGGGGGGTGTGTGATGCTGGCAGGGTGGAAATGTCCACCCAACAACATATCCTCTTTTTGTTTTGCCATGGCAACAGTTTTCGGTCGTTTGCTGTTGTTGTTTTTTCAATGCAAGGACACCTGCTAAGAATATCGTTGTGAATCTTCCGGCCTGTGCGTCTGAGTAATTCCTGAGTTTGAGGAAAGGACCACTGCTGAGTGATCAAACCCCCTGCTTTGCTGGAAGAAGGTCCCTAATTCGATTCCATGTAGCACTGGGTGAGGGGAAATCCTGGGTGGCTGCTGCCGGTCAGTGTAGACAACGCCAGGCTAGATGCACCAAACCTCTGACACAGCCCCCTGTGTTCATGCCCCTGCTCAAACTCTCCTCTCTTTCCCAACAATGCATGCAGGATACTGGCTCACTGAAGTGTGTGTAAAGGAGGAATTGTATCTCTGAGCATAAGCAAAGTGCTTTCCCACCTCCAATATCTTTGGGGTAGCTAGGGTTGCCATATGCCTGGAATTTCCCAGACATGTCCGGCGAAATTAGTGTCCAGGGGGAATTTTGAAAAATGGGCAAAATGTCCAGGGGATTCCCCCTCACCAACTTTTGTATTCTGATTTTCAGTTCTTGAAATATGGCAACCCTAGATTAGCATCTGACTTGCAAGACAGGTGCGCCAACTCCCATTGCAAAGCTGGAATCACACTTGTTGTTGTTTAGTTGTTTAGTCGTGTCCGACTCTTCGTGACGCCATGGACCAGAGCACGCCAGGCACCCCTGTCTTCCACTGCTTCCCCCGTTTGGTCAAACTCATGCTGGTCCCTTCGAGAACACTGTCCAACCATCTCGTCCTCTGTCACTCCCTTCTCCTTGTGCCTTCAATCTTTCCCAACATCAGGGTCTTTTCCAGGGAGGCTTCTCTTCTCATGAGGTGGCCAAAGTACTGGAGCCTCAGCTTCAGGATCTGTCCTTCCAGTGAGCCCTCAGGGCTGATTTAATTAAGAATGGAGAGGTTTGTTCTTCTTGCAGTCCATGGGACTCTCAAGGGTCTCCTCCAGCACCAGAATTCAAAAGCATCAATTCTTCGGCGATCAGCCTTCTTTATGGTCCAGCTCTCGCTTCCATACATCACTACTGGGAAAACCACACTAAGAGGTCACAAATCCCACCGTTAAGAATGTGCTGCCCGCCTTTGTCATGTATCAATGGATGGGTGAGCCTCAAAGACAGATGGATTTACAAGGGATCTTCAACCTTCATCCTCTTTTTGTCACTCAGCAACACACAACTGGTCCTCCAGCCATCCAACCTACCATAGAGTTGTCTACGTTTTCGGCTAGATGGGCCTCTGCTAGGTTTGGGTGGGTTTGATGACCTTGAGAGCAGGAGTATCCGGCCACAGCTGGGATGTCATTGTTGCAAGACTAAGAAGCGATTTTTCACATCAGTTGCGCCTAAGTTGCTGAATGTGCTGTTGGAATTGAGGAAACGGAATGACTCCGTTGTGGCAGAAGCTTTTTTTAAGCCACACGTTCTTCACAACTGATGGAGATTGACTGGCGCGAGAGATCGCAGTGCCCACTCCAGCGGAGGCTGGTTCACTAGGGCAGATGGGGCAGGGCTCCGAAAACCCTCACTTGCCTTTCTTCTTAACTTACAACCAGTCCATCTGCTTCTTCCTCCTTCCTCTCCATGTTGCCCTTGTAGAAGGCAGCAGTGAGGAGGATCATGGGGAAACAGGAACTAGAAATGGATGGCTCTGCCTGCCATTGGGCTCTCTGGCGCCACCTTCTGTTGGGCTCCATGCCTTTCGCCCAATCATCCTCAAATAGGCACCTGTTTTCTGCTGCTCCAGAGACCACTGGCCCCTTGCTTAGATAGGTTGGTTTTTTTAAAAGGTGAATTCATGAAGAGGAGACTTCTGTCAGTGGATATTAGCCATAACAAGTGGAACGTGCAACAGGATGGGGGCTCTTGTTTAAGAGGCTGGCCAGCCATGCCCACTTCCTGGGTACTCCATTGCATCTGCCAACTCCAGATCAGTTATTATTCCGTTACTAGAGCAGGCTCAGACCTCAATGGACAGGGTTTTTTGGGGGGAGGAGGGCTCCCCCTCTTTAGAGTTTCCCTTCCAAAATACTTTGCTTTGTACATTAAGCCAGCAGAACTATTTGTGTGTGACTGTACGCACCTGCGGCTTACATATTCAAACCTAGCTACCAATCTGAATGTTTTAAATGTTGCTATTTATTTTGGACCATCCTTGATAAGTTACTCCCTCACTTTCTCTCAAGCAAGGACTATCTTCTAATACTAATAAGTATACATCACTCATTTTTAAATGGGCATGCTTATTACACTTTCTCAAATTGAAATCTAAAATACTTTAAATTCAGTAGAATTGTTTTGGTATCACTGTAAATCAGTTATAACCGGGGTGGGGGAGAGAAGAGAAACCCCTCTTTTTTAATAGTCCCTTTCAAAAGTCATTATTTTTTAACTATTTCCAAACACTCAACACTCAGGAAATATTTATAAACGTAATTTTTTTTTTAAAAAAAAATGGAATATATGTATTGCGGCATAAGCCTCCCAAATGACCCCCTTCTGTCCTTTGTGCCTAAACTGAGATGATTTTTTTTTTTAAAAAAAATCATATTTAAATATGCAAATGACGCCTGTCGCCTCCTAACACACCAGGACGCAGGTTCCATACGGGGCGTGGCTTAAGGATAGCCCCTCCCCCTTTCAGATCGTTCTATTCCGCCCACGCCGCGTGATTCGGTCTTCCTCGTCCTGTCCGTCTCTTTCCACCGCCCCCTTTTTCCCCGCTTTCCTCACTTGGTAGCGCCCGCTTTCCAGGAAGCGGCGCCTGCGACGTCCCCATTGGTGCGAGGCTGGCAGGAGGGCGGCGGGACGGAATGCTCAGTTCCGGACGAGACCATTAAGGCCGGCAAAGGGAGGGAGACGTTCTTGAGTGCTGCTTGCTGCTGCTGCTGCTGCGGGGGGGTTCTTCTTGCAATGGCCCAGACGCCGAAGCTGATCTTGCTCTTCAGCGGGAAGAGAAAGTCGGGCAAGGACTTCGTGGCCGAGGAAATCCAGAGCCAGTAAGCGGCGCCGCGGGGATTGCACAGGAGCGGGCGGGAGGAAGTGTTCTGCCCCCCCGTGCATGATGGCGGGTGGCGGGGTGGGTGGGATGCAGGCGAAAGACCACCCACCGCTCCACGTGCGCGCGGGATCCGGCGGGGAGAGACCTTCCCAAACCTCTATTACCCCCATTTTTTAATTTTCAAGCCTTTTCTAGGGGTGGTGGCAAGACTTCTCTCGAACTCGTGTCTGCAGCGAACGTCTGAACCCGGAGCGCACGCGAGATCGGCCCCGACCTCCCCTCTCCCCGTGCTTAGGAGGGGAAAGAAGCGACACCCCACGGTCCCCCCATTTTTTTAAATTTCCAAGCCTTTTTTTTTTTTTGGAGTGGTGGCAAGACTTCTCTCAATCCCGTTCCCGTGTCCACAGCGAACGTCTGAACCCGGAGCGCACGCGAGATCGGCCCCGACCTCCCCTCTCCCCGTGCTTAGGAGGGGAAAGAAGCGACACCCCACGGCTTAGGGATGGGGAGCAAGGCGGTCTTCCGTGTTTCCTCCACTTGTTTCCTTCCTCCCCCTTCACACGTGACGCAACACGCGACGGGGCTGGGAGAAGGTTGCGGGGAAGTGTAGAAAAGTTGGCATGGGCAGCTGGAAGGAGCCCAACTTGCAGGGGCGTGGGGAAGAGGGAAAGCCACGAGTTGCAGGAGTTTAATCCAACGTTAGTCCTTAAGGTAAAGGTAAAGGCCGAGGGCCTTCTGGTGGTTCCCCTGTTGCAAGAAGTGAGGTTACAGGGAACCAGACAGAGGGCCTTCTTGGTAGTGGCACCCGCCCTGTGGAACACCCTCCCTTCAGATGTGAAGGAAATAAGCAGTTATCCTATCTTTAAAAGACATCTGAAGACAGCCCTGTTTAGGGAAGTTTTTAATATCTAATGCTGTATTGTTTTTAACATTTGATTGGGAGCCACCCAGAGTGGTTGGGGAGACTCAGCCAGATGGGCGTGGTAGAAATAATAAATTATTATTCTAAAGGGATCCCTGACTGTTAGGTCCAGTCATGGATGACTCTGGGGTTGCGGCGACGCTCATCTCGCTTTATTGGCCGAGGGAGCCGGCGTACAGCTTCTGGGTCATGTGGCCAGCATGACTAAGCCGCTTCTGGCAAACCAGAGCAGCGCATGGAAACGCCATTTACCTTCCCGCCAGAGTGGTACCTATTTATCTACTTGCACTTTGAGGTGCTTTCGAACTGCTAGGTTGGCAGGAGCAGGGACCGAGCAACGGGAGCTCACCCTGTCACGGGGATTCGAACCGCCGACCTTCTGATCGGCAAGTCCTAGGCTCTGTGGGAAAGCAGGCAAGATCCACAGTCTGCCAAGCCCTTCCCTGGAGGGAGGTGATGTTCTCAAACTTTGCAGCGCATCTGATGGGAAGAGACTAGGCCTTGTTTAAGTCAAGGCAGTGCTCATAAGAAGAGCCTGGCTGCTGGGATCAGGCCAGTGCTCCAGCTAGTCCAGCATCGTGTTCTCACAGTGGGTGACTGTCCCCATGGAGATGTTGAGATTCGAACCTGGGACCTTTAGCATGCAAAACAGACTCTCTGCCACTGAGCTATAGCCTAGAGGTCAGCAAACGTTTTCAGCAGGGGTCCTGTCCATTGTCCCTCAGACCTTGTGGGGGGCTGGACTATATTTTGAAAAAAAAATAATGAACTAATTCCTATGCCCCACAAATAATCCATTTTAAATAAAAGGACACATTCTACTCATGTAGAAACACCAGGCAGGCCCCACAAATAATCCAGAAATGCATTTTAAATAAAAGAACACATTCTACTCATGTAAAAACACACTGATTCCCGGACTGTCTGTGGGCCAGATTTAGAAGGTGATTGGGCCGGATCCAGCCCCCAGGCCTTAGTTTGCCTACTTACCCATAGCCCTTCTCCCCTAAAGGGTCCTTGAGGATGGAAACTTCTGCCATGTTTGGATCTGCTTCATTTAAATTTTTTCTCCCCTGACAGGTTGGGCCCTGATGTTTGCACTATCCTGCGGCTGTCAGAACCCCTCAAAGAGCAGTATGCCAAGGTAGGTTGTGGCTCCCACAATTTGTACCCCTTTATTTTTCCTTTTATATGCATAATAGCATCCTTGCCATGTTAGGCCGAGAGTTGGAAAATAGAAGGGCGACCGAAATAGATCGAGGGGGGGTTGTGCGACTCCCCTGTGAGAGAAGGTTGCAGCAGCATTTGGGGACTTTCTATTTCAGAGAAAAAGGCAGATGAGAGGGGACACGATGGGAGTTTATAAAATCACGCGTGTCTCGGAGAGTTGTACTTCTCCCTCTCCGGTAATACCGGAACTCACTGAAGCTCAGCAAAGCTGAATGCTGGAAGATTGCTGACAAATAAAAGATAAACAAACAGTGGAACTGTGGAACTCCCTGCCACAAGAGGCAGTGATGGGCCCCAAACTGGGTGGCTTTAAAAGAGGGCTGGGAAAAATTCCTGGAGCAGAGGGCTATCAATGGTTATTAGTCATGATGACTATGCTCTGCATACACAGCAATGCTTCCGTTTACCAGTTGCCGGCAATCGCAGGAGGGGAGAAAGTTTCTCTTGTGCTTGGGTCCTTTCTCTGGGCTTCCCATTGAGTCATCTGGTTGGCCACTGTAAGAACAGGAAGCTGGAATGGATGGGCCTTTGGCCTGGTCCAGCAAGGCTCTCTTGATGTTCTAGGATAGCTTTGCTGACAGCCTCAGATAGATTCCCTCTCCTCTGTCTCTAATAATAATAATAATAATAACAATAATAATAATAATAATACAGCGGTACCTCGGGTTACAGACGCTTCAGGTTACAGGTGCTTCAGGTTTCAGACTCCGCTATCCCAGAAATAGTACCTCAGATTAAGAACTTTACTTCAGGATGAGAACAGAAATCGCACGACTGCAGCAGGAGGCCCCATTAGCTAAAGTGGTACCTCAGGTTAAGAACAGATTCAGGTTAAGAACGGACATTCAGAACGAATTAAGTTCTTAACCTGAGGTACCACTGTAATAAATAATAATAAATTTTATTTATACCCCGCCCTCTCCGGCCAGAGCCAGGCTCAGGGCAGCTAACACCAGTAAAATTACAGTAAAAACATAATAGGGGAAAAACCCCCAATTTAAAATACAAGTTAAAATGCAATTTAAAATGCAGCCTCATTTTAAAATAGCTGATAAATCAAGACCATAAGGGGAGGGAAACATAAGGGTCAGACTTAGTCCAAACCAAAGGCCAGGCGGAACAGCTCTGTCTTGCAGGCCCTTCAGAAAGATGTCGTCTTGCAGGGCCCTGGTCTCTTGTGACAAAGCCTTCCCCCAAGTCGGGGCCAGTGCTGAAAAGGCCCTGGCCCTAGTTGAGACCTATCTAACCACCTTGCAACTTGGGACCTCCAAAATGTTGTCATTTGTGGACCTTAAGGTCCTCCACAGGGCATACCAGGAGAGGCAATCCTGTAGGTACATGGGTACTAGGCCGCATAGGTCTTTAAAGGTCAAACCCAGCACCTTAAACCTGACCCTGTACTCCACCGGGAGCCAGTGCAGTTGGTAAAGCACTGGATGACTGTGATCCGATGGCAAGGAGCCTCGCCGCGGCATTCTGCACCCGCTGGAGTTTATGGGTCAGCTTCAAGAGCAGCCCCGCGTAGAGCCAGTTACAATAATCAAGCCTGCATGGATCACTGTGGCCCGATCTTAGTGGATTTGTCTTATCCCCGTCTTAAAAACAGTTGCCCACATGCATTTGTCATGGGCTGGCTGGATGAAGAGGAGTGGCGGGAGGCACTAGCTGGGGAACCCCCCAGGGAACGGCCAGGGGAAGAAAGCTCAGAGCCAGGGGAATGGTAGTGGGACGATGATGTGAGGTCAGAGCAAGCAAGAATTGGGAGCAGGCAAGGAGGAGGAGGTGACAGAAGCTGAAGAGCAGGGGTCAGCAAACTTTTTCAGCAGAGGGCTGGTCCACTGGCCCTCAGACCTTGTAGGGGGCCAGACTATATTTTTTGGGGGGGGAATGAGCGAATTCCTAAATAACCTAAATAACCCAGAGATGCATTTTAAATAAAAGCACACATTCTACTCATGTAAAAACACACTGATTCCCAGACCGTCTGCGGGCTGGATTTAGAAGACGATTGGGCCGGATCCAGCCCCCGGGCCTTAGTTTGCCTACCCATGCTGAAGAGGGAATAAGGCTTAGTGAGCAGTGAGGAGCCTATGGCAGAGACAGGACCAGAATCAGAGACAGAAGTGGAGGCAGGAGATGACCGGGGGGGGGGGGGGAGCTTCTGAAGACACCAGGGAGTCTCCCCCTCCTGCTGTGACCAACTCCTTTCCCCTTTGGTATCCCAGGACCAGAAGAGGTATGAAGAGGGTGGAGCAAGGGCAGACACGCTGAGGAGTCTCAGATTGCTTGTGGAGGACTCAGCTGTGGGAAAGCAGGGCCCTTCAGTCCTCACACCTGCCTCTTTGGGGCAAGCAAGACCTGCTGGGACGAGTTGCTGATAATAATAACTTATTATTTATACTCCACCCATCTGGCTGGGTTTTCACCAGCCACTCTGGGTGGTTCTCAACAGAATATTAAAAACACTCTAAAACATCAAACATTAAAGACTTCCCTAAATAAGGCTGCCTTAAGGCATCTTCTAAAAGTCAGATAGTTGTTTATTTCCTTGACATCTGATGGGAGAGTGTTCCACAGGGTGGGTGCCACTACTGAGAAGGCCCTCCGCCTGGTTCCCTGTAGCTTCACTTCTTGCAGTGAGAGAATTGTCACAAGGCCCTCGGAGCTGGACCTCAGTGTCCAGGCTGGACAATGGGGGTGGAGACGCTCCTTCAGGTATACTGGACTGAGGCCGTTTAGGGCTTTCAAGGTCAGCACCAACACCTTGAATTGTGCTCAGAAACATACTGGGAGCCAATGCAGGTCTTTCAGGACCGGTGTTATATGGTCTCTTTGTATAAAGAGTTGTCACTGACATCAGGTGGTTTATTGGTTCATTGCTGGCGTACGCCTGACTCCACCTCCTGACAGTATTTCACGAGGAAGTGAGTCCCACAAGTTACTTAGGAGTAGACCCTTGGATTGGTTTTGTTCGCCAATTGTTTTCATCCCGGAGCTTTGATAACTGGCTCGCCTCTCTGGCCTTCCCTGTAGGAGCACGGCTTGGACTTCCAGCGCCTCTTGGACTCCAGCTCTTATAAGGAGACGTATCGGCAGGACATGATCCGATGGGGAGAGGAGCGGCGCCAGACCGACCCGGGATTCTTCTGCCGCATTGTGGTCGAGGGCGTTACGCAGCCCATCTGGGTAAGGCTGAGCGGTGGCAAATTGCTGGTGGCAGGGATTGATTCGAACCCACCTCCCCGGATGTTAACCCGCCAGTCTTCCCACGCAGATAGTGAGTGACACGAGGCGAATCTCGGACGTGGAGTGGTTCCAGGACGTGTATGGGGATCTGGTGAAAGTGGTGCGTGTTGTAGCCACGGAGGAGACGCGAAAGAGACGGGCCTGGGTGTTCGTAATGGGTGAGTGAGCCACAGGCAAGGCTGCCTCTTAGAATCATAGAATCATAGAGTTGGAAGAGACCACAAGGGCCATCGAGTCCAACCCCCTGCCAAGCAGGAAACACCATCAGAGCACTCCTGACATATGGTTGTCAAGCCTCTGCTTAAAGACCTCCAAAGAAGGAGACTCCACCACACTCCTTGGCAGCAAATTCCACTGTCAAACAGCTCTTACTGTCAGGAAGTTCTTCCTAATGTTTAGGTGGAATCTTCTTTCTTGTAGTTTGGAACCATTGCTCCGTGTCCACTTCTCTGGAGCAGCAGAAAACAACCTTTCTCATTGCCCAATGCAGGGCTTGGTGTGCAATTAGCCTTTTAAAATTCAGTGCAAAACAAAAACCCGCATTTAATCATTTGACAGTTCTTTGCGGTAATGAGAAGAAAGCCCTGCTCCAATAGAAATAATAGTTCAGATCATAATATTTTCTGCGAGAAAATAAGACTGAACATAAAATGGCAAACTTTCCCTCCTATATACATGGAAAGGCAAGGTTGTCGTCACGCAGCCCCCAATGGAGGGCTTGTAGTGCTTCATCACAGTCCTGGATTTGCATGAAGAAACAGGGTTAGGAAGGTGAGAAGCGAGTTTAGTAAGTTCATGGGGCGGGAAGGGGAAGCAGTGCTTATCAAACTTGCGCCCCCAGCTTGGGTTGTTAGACTACAACTCCCATCATCCCTGACCACTGGTCCTGCTAGCTAAGGATGATGGAAGTTGTAGTCCAACAAGAGCTGAGGGCCCAAACTTGAGAAACATTGCTCTTGGGGGGTTAATCCTGGAGAGATGCAGCAATGTAGTGTAGACAAAACTGGACTAGACTGGAACCAACGAGGTTGACCTGCTATAAAGGAGCTTTCTGTACCCCTAAGGACTGTTCTTCCTATATATTAGGTGAGCAATCAAGTCAAAGCCAATCCGCTTTGATGATGCTTCTGAACACCAGTTGCTGGAAACCAACGAGGGGGCTGGCGCTCCGGTCCTGCTTGTCTGGGCTTTCTGTAGGCATGGAATTATAGAAGGGAAGGGACCCAAGGGTCATCTAGTCCAACCCCCTTCAAGGCAGGAATATTTCCAAGACCTTACTTGGAAAATGAATACAACCCAGGTGGTTAAGAAAGCCCAGCAGAGACTCCATCTGCTCAGAGTATTGCGGAAGAACAATGTCAATCAACATCTGATGATCTCCTTCTACTGGTCAACAGTAGAAAGTGTCCCTTCATACTGCATCGCGGTGTGGTACGCTGGTTTGACATCATCTGATAGGAAGTGCCTATAGGTAAAGGACCCCTGACCATTAGGTCCAGTCGTGACCGACTCTGGGGTTGTGGCGCTCATCTCGCTTTATTGGCCAAGGGAGCCAGCGTAAAGCTTCCGGGTCATGTGGCCAGCATGAATAAGCTGCTTCAGGCAAACCAGAGCAGCACACAGAAACGCCGTTTCCCTTCCCGCCGGAGCAGTACCTATTTATCTACTTGCACTTTGATGTGCTTTTGAACTGCTAGGTTGGCAGGAGCAGGGACCGAGCAACGGGAGCTCACCCCGTCGCAGGGATTCGAACCGCCAACCTTCTGATCAGCAAGTCCTAGGCTCTGTGGTTTAACCCACAGCACCACCCGCATCCCTGGAAGTGCCTGTAGGGGGTGGTGAATACAGCGCAAGATATTATGGGCTGTCCCGTGAATCCACTGGATGAAATAGCGGAAGAACGTTGCCTCAGGAGAGTGAGGAAAATTCTCAGGGATGATTCACACCCTGGCCGGCACTTTCTTGATCTCCTGCCCTTGGGCAGAAGATATAGAAGCCTGATTAGTCGCACCAACAGGGTAAAAAACAGCTCCTGTCTGTGGGCTGTTAAGCTGCTGAATGAAAAGATAACAACAGAGCAATTGACTTTCGGGTTTGGTGTGTGTGTGTGTCAGTAAACGAGGGGAATTACGACTAAGAGAGCTGAGTGGGGGGTGCTCAAGTAATCTCACTGTATACAAGTTGTGACAGAGCGTTCCACCAGATCGGAGCCACAGCCGAAAAAGCCCTGGCTCTAGTTGAGGCCAGCCTAACTTCTCTGTGGCCTGGGACCTTCAGGATGTTGAGAGTTGGCCTTCAGGATGTTGAGAGTTGGCCACCCCTGCTATAAGGGACCGAGACCATTTAGCGCCAGCAAGTCAAATGGCCAACTTTAGCCTGTCTTCCCTCTCCTCTCCACTTCAGGGATTGACGACGCGGAATCTGAATGTGGCCTGGATCAGGGCGTGCCTTATGACTGGGTCATCACCAACGACGGAGACCAGCTTTCCCTGGACGCTCAGCTGGAGAAACTGCTTCAGTTTATCCACAGCAAGCTGTAGCGCAACCCAGGGCCCTTGTGTTATCTCCACTTCCTTCCCTTTCTCTCTCTCTCTCTGTCTCCCTCCACCCCACCCTCCATTCCTTCGGGACCTGGGCTGGGGTTTGGCTGCATCACCAAAGAAAGAGAATCTGGAGAATGCCGGCGTAGCCACCGGTCTGCGGTCAGGTGCGCCTCAAGGCAAGGCATTTCTGGGTGGGGTTGGTTTTTTGACACCCACCCCACCCTTCTCTTCCTTTCATTTTGGAGAGTCCATTCCAGCGAGTGCCATAATCCAGTGCCAGTTCTTCCCTCCCCGGGGACTCCATTCCAGGCAGGGTGTGCGTCTCCATCCTGGCCGACTGCTCGCTTGTGTGTCATTTCCGCGGGCTGTTCTTTTGCACTCGTACCTGGCACTGGCGCCTTCCCCACCTAGCATCAGGTGGGGCCTGATGTTTGCAGGAAATGTATGTTTGTGCTGTGGGGAGTGGGCGGTTTTTGGTCCGTTTCGGGTTTTCCTTCCTCCCTCCCATCTTGGGTCGCAGTTTTAGACTCTTACAGCTTTCGGCCACCAGGGGGCAGAATAACCTCAAGCTTAACACTTCCACGGCTCTGTTTCCCTGGACAAATCTTATTTCGTAACCCTTGCCTAGCTCTGTGCCTGTCAATCATCCTGTCCACCTGAATCCAGCAGGATAGGGTCCCTCGGCAGATTGAATTATATGCATGTTATTTTCAGGGGGCATTTTCTAGTCCTGCACCTGGTCCCAGATTCAAGCTGATTTTTATCTGAGGCAGGAACGCTTTTGAGTGTTACTTTTAGCTGCTTCTGCTAATGACTGACCACACACACTTTCCCTAAGGTGGGGGGAATCGCTGTGCCTTATTCTTAAAAGTGCTGACCTCCTCCTGTTCTCCTCGCTTGCCCGGCTCCCCAACCGAATCCTTAATTTGGAAATCATCTCACCAACTTCTTCCCTTACCAAGGCTCCTGTGCCTTTTCCTTGCTGTGTGATGGGAAAGAGGCGGGGGACAGAAATTCAACAGGTGGGAATCAAACCAGAGTGGGAGAGCTGAACCTGTTGGATTAATCCCCAGAACATAAACGACACAGGGCTTTTTTACTCAGATGGGAACGTTGTTCGGCAAGTACTGAAGGACACAGGAGCCATGATGGGGAAAGTAGTTGGCAACGCAACCAAAATGGGTTCTAAGCTGAGAAATTGCAGGACAGGCTTTTGCTGCTGAAGGGGGGGGGGACCAAACTCTGTGGGAATTGAGTGTTGAGTGCTTGGGCTGGGGTGAGATAGTCACGTGGGCTGGTGTTGGGAGCAAAATTCGGGACAGGGTGAAGGTTTGCTATTGATGCAACCCGATTTGCCCCCGGGGCTACAGAATACCTAGCATATTCCCTGGCCATGTTTGTACAGCATGCCAAACCACGGTTTAGTGTCGCGCGAATGAGCCTAGTCCCCTCTAGGGGTCGTGCGTTTCCCCTCTCCTTATCCTCTCACACAGCCAGAAAAGGAGGATTTCAGAAGATTCCAATTCCCCTTAAACTTGCCATGTCCAATCCCAGTTTCACCATAGCAAGGGCTCATTTCAGCAAGGCAGCTTCATGAAACCATGGTTTGCATTTGGCATCTTTTGAAACAGACCATAGTCGAGCTGTGATGCCTCATTCAGATGCAAGCTTGCAACAGCTTCTGACACTGTCCTGGCTGCGTAGGAGGCTGAGGGTCTGGGGGAGAGGCGGTCTGGCTCGATAATGCTGCACTAAACCATGGTTTGAATGTAATGTGCAAACACAGCCCAGGTACACGGGACGAGGTCCTCTCTCTGCTCCTTTCAGCACACCTGACTTCCTTCCCCGCACCGCAAACTGGATGTGCGGCTGTATAATCTCTTGCTAATGCCACTCACTGCTCAACCAAATGCCCATCTCCTCTCTTCCCCTCTGGAGAGGAAGAAGATTGTTGTACTCAAAATAAAGCTTTGGATTGGTTACAGCTTCCGACTCTCGTCTGTCTAGAATAGTCCAGTTTCCGTCGGGTGGGTCTGGAGTCTCGTTTGCTCAGGTGCAGAACGTGGAGTCGGTCAGGATAGTTCTTGCACAGGGATCAGCCAAACTCAAGGTTTCCTCCATTTGAGGTTGCTGGCCTTTACATCACCCGTCACCCCTGACCACTGGCCTGGCTGGCTGGGGCTGATTTGAGGCTGTTGTTTTCCCCCTATCTGTGAAGTGAATGAATGAATTTTATTATTACGGTCACAGACCAATTCCGGCTCACTTACAATATCAGGAAAATCATAAAACACAACAGGAATACATTGAATGGCAATTGGGTATAACAGAGACAATACAGATATAGAAGCAGTTTAAAATATATATTAAATCTTGATCACTAAAATATAATGTAAAATTGTCAATTAAAACCTTAATCATTTTGCTAGCACAGCTTGTTCCCTAGGTGTTATGGCAGTCGCACAGAATTTGGCCACCCTTAGCGCGATCTCTAAAGGGACGCGGGTGGCGCTGTGGGTAAAACCTCAGCGCCTAGGACTTGCCGATTGCGGGGTGCGCTCCCGTCGTTCAGTCCCAAAGCACCCCCGGGTGCAAGTAGATAAATAGGGACCGCTTACTAGCGGGAAGGTAAACAGCGTTTCCGTGTGCTGCGCTGGCTCGCCAGAGCAGCTTCGTCACACTGGCCACGTGACCCGGAAGTGTCTGCGGACAGCGCTGGCTCCCGGCCTCTAGAGTGAGATGAGCGCACAACCCTAGAGTCTGGCAAGACTGGCGTGATCTCTAGATCCTTGTCCTCTACCAGGAATTTTAGACTGTCTACCTGTTTAGACTGTCTATCTACAGGTATCTATCTATCTATCTATCTATATCTATTTTTTCTTCAGGTTGCTCCTGGTTCTCCCCCTCCACAACCCTGTGAGGTAGGTTAGACTGAAAAGTACAGTGGTACCTCAGGTTAAGTACTTATTTCGTTCCGGAGGTCAGTTCTTAACCTGAAACTGTTCTTAACCTGAATCACCACTTTAGCTAATGGGGCCTCCCACTGCCGGAGCACAATTTCTGTTCTCATCCTGAAGCAAAGTTCTTATCCCGAGGTACTATTTCTGGGTTAGCGGAGTCTGTAACCTGAAGCGTATGTAACCCGAGGTACCACTGTAGTGCCTTGCTTGCTTAATGGCCAAGTAGGGGTCTGAACCCTGGTCTCTCCTGGTTCCTAGTCCAACCCCCTAACCACAGCACCACCACTGCTTCTCATCAAATACAGCATGTTTTGGAAACCAGCCGTTTCAGATAAAGAGCACTGCATTTATTTCCACTACTAGGGGGAACATGGGCATGAATTGGGGACCTCATGATCTGCAGTCAAATGCTGTACCATCAGAGGGCTGTCGATTGCCTACTTTTTATTGGCATCCATGTCTCAAGAAACAATGGAGTACGCTTCCAGGGGTGAAGGCAAACTTCTGGAGAATTACACTGCCTGTTGTGGCTGCAGAGACCAGTAACTTGCTGCCTCCTGTGGTGTTTTTGCTGTGTTAGCAACACCCAAGTGACCTCTCCGGGGCGCAAGCCTGGGCATTGTGTCTGGAGGTCCTGGGCTGCCCAGATGACAAAAACCGCTCCCTCTCGCCCTCGCTGATGTCCAAAGGGAAGCAGAACTATTAAGTGAGGTTTGGGCGTCAAATGTATGAATTCATCTTCCGGATATGCGCTTCAAGTTAAGGACGCGTTAACACGTTGCGTTCCGTTTACCATTTTTTTAAAAAAAAATAAGAGTCAATGTATGTTCGAGCAGAGTCTTAAAACTGCCCCGAGAAGCAGGGATGTAAACCTAAACAAACAATTACTTCCATAGAAAAAGCTCATAATAGCAGAGCCAGTGCAGATGCAATGCAAGGAATTCTGATCGGATCTCCCCTCCTTGTTCATAAAGTACCCATAGAGGGATGTTGGGATGTCTTCATTTTTATTATATATATTGCGGTTGTTAAGATTGATCTCTTCTGTGAACCGCCGTGAGACCTCTGGGTATAGGGCGGTATATAAATTCAAAAAAGAATAATAATAGTAATGAAAAGCACTGGAGGGCCACAATTGGGCCTTAGGTTCCCTAAACCTTGCTGTGGGGATGCTCAAAGCACTGACATGGGCAGGCATGGGCTCAGAGTTGTACCAGCTGAGAATCTCTCTGCCCTCTGCTTAATGCTTTTCTGCAGCCTAGGAGATTATCCGCCTCTTCTAAGTATAAGGATATGATTCTTAATACCCTCTCCGGCAGCCGGGGACCTGATGTTTGGATTTTAGAAGTGTAAGAGAGATGTATGATCTCTCAGGAATGTGGGTTGGGATTTTTCCTGGGGGCCGGGGCAGAGATTCTTCCACAGCTGAAGAAAGAGGCTATTTCTCCTTCCTGGGGTTAGGGTCTTTAACCCAACTGTGAATTTCTATTTCATTTCTACCCTATTAAGAACATACAGACCCATCTCGGTCCGTACAGTGGCATAGCATGGGGGGGGGGCACTGGGGTGGTTGCCCCGGGTGCAAAATAGGGGCACAAAATTTCAATACCCAGTGCTGCCTCAATATACCGTATTTTTCGCTCTATTGGACGCAGTTTTTCCCCTCCCAAAATTGAGGGGAAATGTGTGTGCGTCCTATGGAGCGAATGCAGGCTTCTCCGGCAGGGAGAGGCTGCACGGGGCTATGGCTTCTTTAGCCCTGCTCAGCGTCTCCCGGCAAGGAGAGGCTGCACGGGGCTAAAGGGGAAGCCGGAACAGCGAGCGGGATCCATCCCGCTTGCTGCCTTGCCTTCTTCCATAGCTGCGCGCAACCCCTCTGGCAGGGAGAGGTTGTGTGGAGCCTGTACGCTGCTCTTTGCGGCTGGGGGGGGAAAAATATTTTTTTCCTTGATTTCCCCCCCCCCCAAAAAAAAACTGGGTGCGCCCTATGGTGCGAAAAATACGGTACTCGGTGCAAACCAGGAAGTGACCTTTCCAGACAATGGAACGACTCTTCTTTTCTTATCTTTGTGGCTGCAATCCCCTGGGTAATGCGGACAGACACCATTAGGCAGTTGAATCATAGCTGTCAACTTTTCCCTTTTCTTGCGAGGAATCCTATTCGGAATAAGGGAATTTCCCTTAAAAAAAGGAAAACGTTGACAGCTATGAGTTGAATGCACATGCTTATTCTGTCTGTCCCCTATCCCCCAGTGCTGCCACAGGCACTGGCAACCAAAGCTACGCCACTGGTCCAGCATCCTGTTTTGCTGATGGAAGGCCCCAGGCAGGCCACTTAAAGCATCCTTGATTGTTTCTCTCCAGCATCTCTCCAGTTCAGGGGTAGACTGCCTTAGGAGATAGAGGCTCTGTTTTGAATGATCCTGGCTGTTAGTATAAGAAGAGCTTTGGATCAAGGCAAAGAGGCCCATCTAGCCTAGCATCCTGTTCTTACAGTGGCCGCCCAGGTGTCCAAATGGGAAGGCTGCAAACAGGATCCGAGCACAAGAACGACTCTCCTGTGGTTCCCAGCAACTGGTATTCACCCACTGTGGCCAGTAGCTGTAGCTCTGCATGAGTTTGCCTTGTGCCTTGTCCTCTTTCGAAGTTGGTGGCTACCACGGCAGTTTCATCAGCTATGAACCCGAAGAAACACTGCAAAACTTGGAGTTTGTAGTTCGGGGTTTGTAGTTAATGATATCTCATCACAGCCTCTTCCTGGAGCAAACTTTCGTCCATCCGTTTCTCAGTCCTCCCTTTCCTCAGTCCTAAATCTAGGAAGCTTGCAAGCGGGACCTGAGTGCGACTGAGATTCAGAGGCATCTTCCCTCTCAGGATGGAGATTCAAGTCTGCCGCACAGCTACCTTTGTGAGGATGCAGAGGGCTGGGATCCCAGCTGCCCGCCACCAGTGAGCATCCTGGATGCCGTTCTCCAGATGTTCTCTTGTAATCCTGGCCTCGCCCCAGCTACTTTCCTCTTTTTGCCAAATAGGGCAGCTCGAGATTATTTGGGGAAGGAGGGGTCTTATGTAACTACAGTTACATGGGAATGTGTGGGTGGGGCTTTCTTAAAGCCTGTTGCGGAATTAGGATCGCTGCTGTTCACACACACACACACACACACACACACACACACACACAAACCTGCTCTGGTTTGGGGCTACGAGAAATCCTGGGAAGTCAGAGGCCAAGGATCTCGAGTACAAACTAATTTCCAGAGTCTGCACTCCTGGGTTTACTGTTTTCTTCAGTCTTCACCTATACTAGCAGAAACTTTTTGTGTTCTGTGTCAGTTGATCCAGATTATCTCTCGCATCCTGGCCCTGTGGACTGTGTACCCAATATTCTCTGCCCGCTAGCTCAGGTTCAGTATCATACAGGGTTGTAGCCAGCTAAGTTTTACTCAGAGTAGAACCACTGACTTTACTGAGCGCCACTAACTTGGGTCTATTATTCTCAGCAGGTCCGCTCTGCCCATTCCCAACCATCATCACCATCTTTTATTTTGCTGGGGATAGCTCAGTTGGTGGAGCACAAGACTTTTAATCTTAGGGTTGTGGGTTTGAGCCCCAGGTTAGGCAAAAGATTCCTGCATTGCAGGGGGTTGGACTAGATGACCCTGGTAAAGGTAAAGGGACCCCTGACCATTAGGTCCAGTCGTGGCCGACTCTGGGGTTGCGGCGCTCATCTCGCTTTATTGGCCGAGGGAGCTGGCGTACAGCTTCTGGGTCATGTGGCCAGCATGACTAAGCCGCTTCTGGCAAACCAGAGCAGCGCACGGAAACGCCATTTATCTTCTCGCCGGAGTGGTACCTATTTATCTACTTGCACTTTTGACGTGCTTTCGAACTGCTAGGTTGGCAGGAGCAGGAACAGAGCCACGGGAGCTCACCACGTCGCGGGGATTCAAACCGCTGACTTTCTGATCTGCAAGCCCTAGGCTCTGTGGTTTAACCCACAGCGCCACCCACATCCCGATGACCCTTGTGGTCCCTTCCAATCTTACAATTCTATTATTTATTAATTGCATTTATATACCATCTCCCCCACACCCCAAGGAACTCAAGGTGGCATATGTTGTTCTCCCCTTCCTCATTTTATCTCCACAACAACCCTGTGAGGTAGGCTAGGCTGATAAGCACTGACTAGTGCAAGGTCAGCTAGGTAACTTCATGGCTGAGCGGGGATTTGAACCCAGGTCTCCCAGGTCCTAGTCTAACACTAACCACTACACCACACTGCTTCTGAATAATATACATTTGTTCATTAATATCAAATACCAAACCTGCTGCCCAGATAGCTGCAGTTCAATGTTGCAATTTTTATTAAAATAAAATAAAATTAAAAAATACATTTATTTATTTGAGAAACCTGCTGTTTCCATCTGTGGATTTTTGGGTAGCTGTTTTTTTTAATTGTTCATTAATTGTTCTCCTTGTTCATTTTACTGGCAATGCTGTTAAGTGGTTTTCTAATTTGATCAGTGTATAAGAAATATTTTTATCCTCTCTTAGCTCCAGCAGATCCCGGAAGTAGTACAGGTGGCTTTTAACCTTGACCTTCAGGTGTGCTGGGCAAATGCGAGCCTCTCCGGTGTGGGGGTCAGGCAGTGGGGAGGGGCGGGAATGTCCCTTCCCCGATTGCTTTGTGATTTGCAAGGCCATCGAGTCCCAGGCTTTGCTGGCTGAGGCAGAGCAGGAAGAGAGGTACCTGGATGCTGTGTCCATGGCAACCTGCCACCATCAACCTTTGGAGGAAAGACAGTGTGTGTGTGTGTGTGTGTGTGTGTGTGTGTGGATGGGAGCCTCTTAGAGAGCAGAAAGCGGGAGAGCGGAGTCAGGGAGGGGCGGGGGGGCAGGCGAGAGAAGCTTATTTCCCCAAAATAAGCAGGTGGATTATCAACAACTCGTACATTAGGAAACCAATTGCTTTCCCAATTACTGGTGGCTGATGATCAGGGTGCACTTGCGCCAAAGGAGTTTCCTAATGAAGATCAAACCTGTCCCTATTATTATTAATTATTATTATTATTATATTATTATTATTTCCTTCCGTCCTTTTTGTTCCCTTTCTCTCTAATCCTCTCTTTCTTGTCTTTTTCTTTCTATCTGTTCTAGATATTACTTTTTTGCATTGTGAAAACTTTAATAAAAATTGGGGTTTTTTTATTTTAAAAGTTGCATACTATTACAGCAAAAGAACACGTTCTTGGTGAATTGGTGAGCTGGATTCTCCACCCGGGGCAGAGCAGGACTCCGCATTTGAAGCCCAGCAGAGCTGCTTGCCAGTCAGAGTGGACAATACTGAGCTAAATGGACCAAGGGTCCAACTCAGTGTCTGTGTGTACTGTATGTATGTGTATATATATCAAAGTTTTTAATCAATTTTAATTATAATCAATCTATTAATGTGGCAGCCCCAGCATGTTGGAACCATAGCATAGCTGTCAACTTACAGATTTGAAAATAAGGGACCAGCAGCCTTGAAAATAAGGGATCAGCAGCCAAAATAAGGGATCAACAATTATTTTGAGAAAATACATATTTTATTGTGTGCAAATGGTTTTAGATACCTATTAGGTCCATAAATTACCATATAGCATATATTCAACACACACAAAAACCAGCAACAATTTGTTGTTGACAAAGGACAGCTGGAAATAGAAAGGGCCCCATTACCTTCAGTAGCTTATTTAAGGGACATCATCAATAAGGGACAGCAGCGGGACATGGCGCTGGGATAAGGGACTGTCCCGCCAAATAAGGGACGCTTGACAGCTATGGTTGGAACTGCCTGCCTGCTGACCTCAGGCTGGCACACTTTTCAGAACCTGCTTAAAACATTTCAGCCTATTGAGACATGTAGAAGTCACATGTGTTTTACTCTGTTTTTATTGTAAATATTATTCCCTTTCTTAAAAATAATGTTTTTAACTCTATCTCTTATTGTCAGTGTGGAGCAGTGGTTAGAGCAATAGACTCCAGCCTGGGAAACCAGGGTTCAAATTTCCACTCAGCTACGAAACCCACGGGGTGAATCACTGTCTCTCAGCCTTGCTTACCACACAGGGTTGTTTTGAGGAAAAAACTGAGAACTATGTACATCCCCTTGTGCGCTTTGGAGAAAAAATAGGATATTAATGTAGTAGTAGTAGTAGTGGTAATAATAATAATAATAATAAAATAATAATAATAATAATAATAATAATAATAATAATTGTTATGTACTGAAGTTCTCACCCTGGGCCAGCAGGGGGATACTGTGGATATGCAAATGAAGGATCGTAAGTGACGTTCAGTGATTGGATAGTTTTAGAAAGTTGTTACAGTAACATGGTACTGGAGCTCTATATAAGCAGGCTGACTGAGCCCTTCAAGAATCGCTGTGTTGTCTGATATGTTCACCCACAACTTAACAACAACAACAACAATAAATAAATAAATAAATAAATAAATAATTTTTGGTAACCCACTTAGATGTTCTATGTACAACCAAGCAGTATGTACATTTTATTAAATAACTGAAAATAGACACCGGCTCCATCGTCATAAAAACCACTTTGAGGCCTCCCAAACCATCCCTAAAGTTGCGATTTTCCCAGAAGCCTCCAGGTTTGCCTGTGGTCTTTCTCTCTCTTTCTGGCTTCATCTGGCGTTCCACTTGGGACTCTGTATTTGGCAGATTGGCAGTTTCTCTTTTCTTTTTGTAAGGCTCATGGATGAAAGAGATTTATTTCTCAAAGGCAAGGACTTCAACAAGAAGTGTGGGGGGGGGGGAGTTTGGCTTTCGGAACAAAGACTGCAAATGTTTCCCACGAAATTACAATGGGCACTTTTTCCTCCTGGCTTCCATGGCGATCACTCCCGGTTACATAACAAGTTTGGACTCTTTTGCAGAGGACAACTGGAGGGAGACAGAAGTGGCCAAAGGGACAGTGTGACATTGGCCGGCCGTCAGCTTCCAGAGCGGTCATCTGGGATGCAAGTGGAGAGAGACCGTTGTGCAGCGGTCAGCGGTCACAGGCTGGGTCCAGGCAACATGGAGGGAAACTAAGAAAAGTCTTGGGAGAAACTGAGCCTAGATTGGAGAGATAATCGTTCCGGCAGAAAGGAGAGCTCAAGAGATTTATTTGTGGTCTTTGTTTTTTTGTTTAATTAAGAGTTTACAACTGGGAATCGCAGCAAAAACCTTGCAGCACTGAGTGATCCTGTTCAGGGTTCCAATGGGCCAGCCATGCCCCACTTGGGGCTACTCCATTCCATGCCCTCTCTACTCAGTTTCCCCAGTTTCCTTTCCCAGTGGACACTTAAATGTTCTGTGGTTCCTTGGGCCTCACTGGCATGGCTCCCAAGAAAGAACAGGTGTCACCAAGAAAGAGGAAAATGTGGCTGTGTTTATGTCTCGGTGCCATTTTAGAAAGAAAGAGTGGCTACAATTGCAATAGGAATACAAGAAATCTCACCCTGGTTGGGAAGACAGCCCTGTGTACCTGCTGTGGTCTAAGCGCTCGTTGTGAATGGTCCACTTCAGGGCTCCCTCCTGCCCTCCCTATTTCGGGTTTAAAGTACACTAGACAGTCCTTCAGGCAGAAGATACATTCAAATAAGGTGTTTCATAGAATTCGTACTGTTTAACCAGAAAGGGTTGGAACCATCACAAAAGGTGTTGAAATTCAGTCAAGCTTGCAAAAATTTATCATTTGCCCGATTATAAATGTTGGAAATGTAAAGAAACTGAAGGTACATTCTTTCACCTTTGGTGGACGTGCCCAAGGATTAAGGCTTTCTGGGAGATGATCTATAATGAAATGAAAAAGGTATTTAAATATACTTTCCTGAAGAAACCAGAGGCCTTTCTCCTGGGCATGGTCGGCCAACTGGTGCCAAAGAAGGATAGAACTTTCTTTATGTATGCTACAGCAGCAGCAAGAATACTCATCGCAAAGCATTGGAAGACACAAGACCTACCCACCTTGGAAGAATGGCAGATGCAAGTAATGGACTATATGGAAATGGCGGAAATGACTGGCAGAATCCGAGACCAGGGAGAAGAGTTGGTGGAAGAAGACTGGAAGAAATTTAAAATTTATTTACAGAAACATTGTAAAATTTTTGAATGTTGATGACGTTGAAATGAAATGAAGGGGTTCTAGTAATAAGGCAAAATAAGAATATGTAAGAATGAATTGATACTGGATGAAAATTTGAAGCTATAATATGTGAGGGGAAAAAAATTAAGGATAAATCAACAGGGTATGAATTTGCTGAACCAATTTTTAAATGGAATACAAAAAAGGGAGGTGTGAAGAAGTCAGGAAAATAAGTTAATGAACGGTGAGAAATTAAAAAGAGGGATTTTTATTTTTATTTTTTTATTTTTCTCTCTATGTTTGTATTTTTGTATTTTTGTGTTGTATTTTTTGTGTTTTTTTTATTCATTGTCTTATAATTTTTTTCTTGTTAAAACTTAATAAAATACCATTTAAAAAAAAAAGAAATTCTAGAAGGTTGGATAGTTAACGATGGAATGGTCTCAGGGGTGAGGTGCACATTTTTATTCCTATTTACGGTATTTCTTATTACTTTGTCAAAACAACAACAACGTTCAAATCCTCTGTAAAGGACATGCAACACATACGTATAAGAACATGAGCCAATGGTCTATCTAGTAATAGAATCATAGATTTGTGGCGTTGGAAGGGACACAAAGGATCATCTAGTCCAACCCACTGGAATGCAGGAATCTCAGCTAAACATCCAGTCTAGCATCCTGTTTTCAGAGCTGGCCACCCAGACCCTTGTGGGAAACCCCCGCCCATCCCACAGCTTCCAGCAACTGTTATTCAGAAGCAATGATAGACCTCTCCTCCGTGAATCTGTCGGATCCTCTTTTAAAGCCTCCCAAATTGTCAGCCATCTTGCAGGTGGGAGTTCCGCAGTTTAACTCGGCGCTGTGAGAAGAAGGTCTTCCTTTAACAGTCTCGGATGTCCCCGAGTTCTAGGGTCATGAGAGAGAGAGAAAACAGTTTTCTCAATCCACTTTCTCGGTGGCATGCATAATTTCATAAATTGCTTTTGTGTCACCTCTCACCTTTTCTCTCTAAACTCCAAATGCTGCAATCTTTCCTCATAGAGGAGTTGATTCATCTCAGTGATCATTTTGTTGCCCTTTTCCGAACTGTATAATACCCATCTAATTGTTTTAACCTGCCCAGGGACCTTAGGGTGAAGGGCAGATAGAAGAAGAAGAGTTTGGATTTGATATCCCACTTTATTACTCCCCTAAGGAGTCTCAAAGCGGCCAACATTCTCCTTTCCCTTCCTCCCCCACAACAAACACTCTGTGGGGTGAGTGGGGCTGAGAGACTTCAAAGAAGTGTGACTAGTCCAAGGTCACCCAGCAGCTGCATGTGGAGGAGCGGGGAATCGAACCCGGTTCACCAGATTACGAGTCCACCGCTCTTAACCACTACACCACATTGGCTCTCAAGAAGAAGAAGAAGAAGAAGAAGAAGAAGAAGAAGAAGAAGATAATAATAATAATAAATAATAATAATAATAATAATAATAATAATAATAATAATAATAAATAATAATAATAATAATAATAATAATACAGGGCCTGAGTGGATATTTTTGTGGGGAGGGGATGTGTTTGGTACTCTTGCAAACTTCATGTTTCCTTAGTCTAAGCATACAGAAACCTCCCCAATTACTCCGTTTTGGAAGTATTTGTGCTGGCACTCACCACCACCTGATTTCACTTATAGAAGGAACAAAGGAAATTTATACACACACACATCATAAATCTATTCTGTTTTCAAAGTCATTCAAAAGACTCGGAACAGAAGGAACAAAAATCTGCATCAGCCACTTGATGCAGCTGTTGTTTGAGCCAGAGTGAAAGGGGAGGGAGCAAGGAGGTTGTGGGAGGGGCCTTAGCTCAGTGGGCGGAGCATCAGACATAGGTGAACCAATGATATGACTCAGATGTCTACGCTTCTATTTAAGCCCTTTATTAAAAACGATGAGGACTATAATATTTTTTTTTGGGGGGGGGGGTAAGCTCCATAACTCAGTGGGTAGCGCATCCACTTTGCTGGCCGGAGGTCCCAGATGCAATCCTTGGTGTCTCCAGATGGGACTGGGGGTTACTGCAGACACAACTAAGCTGGCTAGACCAGTTGTCTTAGTTGATAGGCAGCACCCAACATTCCTATTTAAACCAGCCCTTCATTTAGACTTGGTTAGAGTGTGGTGCTGATAAGGCCAAGCTTTCAGGTTCGATCCCTGTGCGGGACAGCTGCATATTCCTGCATTGCAGGGGGTTCGACTAGATGATTCTTGGGGTCCCTCCAAACTCTACGGCTCTATGACTGACAAAGACTAGATTCTTACTTTGCTTTGAGGGAGAGTGTATTGCAGGCATGGCCAAACTCAGCCCTCCAGATGTTTTGGGACCATAGCTGTCAACTTTTCCCTTTTCTTGCGAGGAATCCTATTCAGAATAAGGGAATTTCCCTTTTTAAAAAAGGGAAACGTTGACAGCTATGTTTGGGATTACAACTCCCATCATCCCTGACCACTGCTCCTGGTAGCTAGGGATGATGGGAGTTGTAGTCCCAAAAAACATATGGAGGGCCAAGTTTGGCAATGTCTGGTGTATTGACGCAGCAGATTTGCATGCAAGAGAGCTCCAGGTTCATTCCCTGCCTGAAACCCTGGAGAGCTGCTGCCAGTTGGTGTGGACCAGGATTCCTCAACCTCGGCCCTCCAGATGCTTTTGGCCTACAACTCCCATGATCCCTAGCTAGCAGGACCAGTGGTCAGGGATGATGGGAACTGTAGTCTCAAAACATCTGGAGGGCAGAGGTTGAGGAAGCCTGGTGTGGACAGTACAGTACTGAGCCAGGGGGACCAATGCTTTGACTGAGTATAAGGCCACTTCTTAGGGGAGGGCCAGGAGGCTCTTACAAGTGGGCCCCAGCAGAACCATCCATAGCTGTCAACGTTTCCCTTTTGTTAAGGGAAATTCACTTATTCCAAATAGGATTCCTTGCAAGAATAAGGAAAAGTTGACAGCTATGGACCCATCCCCAAATGCTCAGCAGGGCCAATGTCTCTCCAACCGCAGAATCTTCTTGTAGAGCTCAGATTTCTTTCTTTTTCCTAAGACCATTCTGAGACAGACGGTTCTGTTGGTTTTCCAAGTAACCCTTCACTAATGGGCCATTCTGAGTCAGCACCAGTGGCGTAGCGTGGGTTGTCAGCACCCGGGGCAAGGCAAGTAATTTGCGCCCCCTAACCCGTGGATTTGCGCCCCCTAACCCGTGGATTTGCCCTAACCCCAGATGTTGCGCCCGGTGCGGCCGGCCCCCCCTGCACCCCCCACGCTACGCCACTGGTCAGCACCCTGCAGTTCCTTCAGGAAGTATCTGATGCAGATGCAGATCCTCGCTGGCCGGAGGCAACCTTTGCATTTAATGCAAAGCGCAAAACGCCTCGCTCCTGAGCGTTTGGAGGAGAGGGGAACCCCGCTGCTCCTTCTGCATTTGATGTCGTTGTCTAACGGGATGTGAAATTAAAAGCAATATTTCTTAAACGAACCCGTCCCGCTGCCTAGGGCAAGCAGGACGCGGGCAGAGAGGTGTAAAGCGTATGGCACCAACCGTCGTTCTTGCTTCAAAAATAGCATTAATGTGCTCCATTTGGTGGCTAACGCCCAGGAACCTTTAAGTGTACTGTCTAAGCGCACTTTTCTCAAACTGCACAGTTGGTGCCCTGCGCCATTTTACTCTTTGGTAGGCCAGCTATCAAGCGGGATTACTGCCTTTCATCTTCAGGGGGCTTTCTGCATCCTGCTGCCCAAATGGTTTAACCTCCAGTGTTACACAACAGTCCCCCCTTTTAATAATCTAATTAAATAATCGTCCTTCAACAGCCAGCAGTCTGTGGCTACAGAGCAGGCTCAGGGGGCCGCATTTGAGACTTTATCGGTTTAGAGAAAAGGAGAGTAAGAGGTATATAAAAATATCCATAGCACAGAGGGGTGTTTTTCCTCCCTTGTTAACATCCAAACTGCTGGGAATCCAGTGAAGGTGAATGTTGGAAGATGAAAGAAAGTACTTCTTCACATTAAAGGTAAAGGGACCCCTGACCATTAGGTCCAGTCGCGGACGACTCTGGGGTTGCTGCGTTCATCTCTCTTTATTGGCCGAGGGAGCCGGTGTACAGCTTCTGGGTCACGTGGCCAGCATGACTAAGCCGCTTCTGGCGAACCAGAGCAGTGCAGAGAAAGGCCTTTACCTTCCCGCTGGAGTGGTACCTATTTATCTACTTGCACTTTGACATGCTTTCAAACTGCTAGGTTGGCAGGAGCAGGGACCGAGCAACGGGAGCTCACTCCGTTGCGGGGATTCGAACCGCCAACCATCTGATCGGCAAGTCCTAGGCTCTGTGGTTTAGACCACAGCGCCACCCGCCTCCCTACTTCTTCACATAGCACATTGTTAAACTGTGGAACTCACTCCCACAGGAGGCGGTGATGGGTGGCTTTAAAAGAGGAGTGGGCAAATTCTTGGAGAAGAGAGTTATGTGAATGGCTGCTGGCTGCTATGGCTCTGCTCTGCTTCCACAGCCGGGGGCACCAATGCTTCTGAATACCAGTTGCTGGAAACTACAGGAGAGGAGACCTGCTTTTCTGCACAAGGGGGTTTCCCATCTGGCTGGCAACTGTGAGACCAGGATGTGCGACTAGATAGACCACTTGCCTGATCTAGCAGGTCTCTTCTGTTCACTGGTCTGGTTTTGAGCTTCTTTAATCTCTCCTAGACCCCTCCACCCCCACTTTTGGTACTAAATTCAGGTGTTCCTTGCATTTGGTTGGTTACTCTTTTGGCTTCCCCTCTATTCGCAGCCTGAACACTGGAAATAGAGAATGTTAATTCGTACAGCATCATCAGAAGGTCTGGTTTTTGGAGAGGGATGACAGATCAGTAGTGCACCCATAAGGTCTCAGATTCAATTCCTGCCATCTCCTGTAAAAATGACTGGGAGATTATGGAAGATACCAGAAGAAGAAGAAGAGAAGAAGAGTTTGGATTTGATATCCCGCCTTTCACTCCCTTTAAGGAGTCTCAAAGCGGCTAACATTCTCCTTTCCCTTCCTCCCCCACAACAAACACTCTGTGAGGTGAGTGGGGCTGAGAGACTTCAAAGAAGTGTGACTAGCCCGAGGTCACCCAGCAGCTGCATGTGGAGGAGCGGAGACGCGAACCCGGTTCCCCAGATTACGAGACTACCGCTCTTAACCACTACACCACACTGGCTCTACCACTCTCTTGGGGGGCTTCTGCCAGTCGTAACTGGTGGTACTGGGCTTGATGGGCAAACAATCTGACCCGGAGAGAGGCAGCTTTGCAGAGCAAGCCTAAGGGCAAGCCCCTGCCCCAAGGAGATTACAATTCGGGGAGGGAGGAACAGGAAAATAGAACTGATGGCTAGGGCCCTTTGGGGCTGGGAAGGCAAGGAGCCCAACAGTAGGTGGCGCCAGAGCCAATGAGAGGCCAGGCCAAGAGATTATAGCTTTGCCCCTGAGGGAGCTGAGCCTCTTGGTCAGAGAAGAGCTTTTTGCAAACACTCAGCTGCTTTTTGTGTTAATGGATGTAAAATGCATCAAGATTGATACTCCTTTTCTTCCTGGCCTGAATCTTCCAACCTTCCAAGCTTCATAGGACTGACCTCGTGTCCTGGTAAGAGGAGACGGCGAAAAACTTACCCCATCCACTTTATCTCCTCCCTCTAAGGTGGGAATACATACTCTCCAACATTTCTCTGATGAAAATAGAGACGTCCTGGTTCCATCATGATCATTTTATTATTTATCCTCTGCCCATCTGTTTTCTGTTGTTGGTGGTGGTTCAGCTGCAGCTTTTTGCTTCCAGAAAAGAGAGAAACAGCCACCATGTGGTACGCTGCCCTCTTCTGATATGGAGTATCAGAGGTTGGATGGCCATCTGTCATGTATATTCACTGATATTCCTGCATTGCAGGGGGTTGGACTAGATGACCCTCGGGAAGTCATCCAGACCCTATGGAAGTCATCCAGATCGGTGGCCATTTCTCTCTTTCCTGGAAGCAAAATTCATAGTACAGTGGTACCTCAGGTAAAGAACTTAATTTGTTCCGGAGGTCTGTTCTTAACCTAAAACTGTTCTTAACCTGAGGTACCACTTTAGCTAATGGGGCCTCTCACTGCCGCCGGAGCCCGATTTCTGTTCTCATCCTGAAGCAAAGTTCTTAACCCGAGGTACTATTTCAGGGTTAGCGGGGTCTGTAACCTGAAGCGTCTGTAACCTGAGGCGTCTGTAGCCTGAGGTACCACTGTATGTGCTTTGGGTAACCATATGATACACCAGGCATAGGCAAACTCTGCCCTCCAGATGTTTTGGGACTACAGTTCCCATCATCCCTGACCACTGGTCCTGTTAGCTAGGGATGATGGGAGTTGTAGACCCAAATCAACTGGAGGGCCGAGTTTGCCTATTCCTGTGATACACCATGTCCCTGTTCACTCCGGGGATCAATTCTCATTTCACTGTATGTTATATGTCTCTATATGCGGCTTTATTCAGTCAGATCTGTCTGCACTGACGGGCAGCAGCTTTCCAGGGGTTCATATAGGAATCTATCCCAGCCTCACTTGGAGATGCTGCCAGGGACTGAACCTGGGGAGGCCTCCCGTTGGCCATTTTGGGAACAGAATGTTGGACTAGACAGAATCACAGAGCTGGAATGGGTCACGAGGATCATCTAGTCCAGCCCCCTGAAATGCAACAATCTTTTGCCCAAGGTGGGTTTTGAACCCATGACCCTGAGATTAAGAGTCTCACGCTCTACCGGCTGAGCTATCCCAGACCTCGCCTGATCCAGCATGGCTCTTGTTAAGTACGCGAACAAACATACATAGATTAAAGAGAGACATATTTATTTGGTTTGGAGTTGTTTCACTTCATCCTTCCACGTGCGCCTCTTAGGAGGGATAGAACTGACTGGCAGATAGACTAGTTGTTGTTGTTTAGTCATTTAGTCGTGTCCGACTCTTCGTGACCCCATGGACCAGAGCACGCCAGGCACTCCTGTCTTCCTCTGCCTCCCACAGTTTGGTCAAACTCATGCTGGTGGCTTCGAGAACACTGTCCATCCATCTCGTCCTCTGTCATCCCCTCCTCCTTGTGCCCTCCATCTTTCCCAACATCAGGGTCTTTTCCAGGGAGTCTTCTCTTCTCATGAGGTGGCCAAAATATTGGAGTCTCAGCTTCAGGATCTGTCCTTCCAGTGAGCACTCAGGGCTGATTTCCTTCAGAATAGATCGGTTTGATCTTCTTGCAGTCCATGGGACTCTCAAGGGTCTCCTCCAGCACCATAATTCGAAAGCATCAATTCTTCGGCGATCAGCCTTCTTTATGGTCCAGCTCTCACTTCCATACATCACTACAGGGAAAACCATAGCTTGAACTATACGGACCTTTGTTGGCCCTTCATGGATCACTGCCTTGCCGTGTCGAAGGGGCTTGAATAACTCAGAGAAGCTATGAACTATGTCGAGCAGGGCACCCAAGATGGACAGGTCATAGTGAAGAGTTTTGACCAAACGTGATCCACCTGGAGCAGGAACCGGCAAGCCACTCCAGTATCCCTGCCAAGAAAACTCCATGGACAAAGACAACAGGCAGATAAAACAAAACAAATTCCTTCCAGTAGCACCTTAAAGACCAACTAAGTCAGTTCTTGGTATGAGCTTTCGTGTGCATGCACACTTCTTCAGATACACTGAAACAGAAGTTTCCAGACCCTTCTATATACCCTTCCAGACCCTTCATATAGATATACCCTTCCAGACCCTTCATATAGAAGGGTCTGGAAACTTCTGTTTCAGTGTATCTGAAGAAGTGTGCATGCACACGAAAGCTCATACCAAGAACTGACTTAGTTGGTCTTTTAGGTGCTACTGGAAGGAATTTGTTTTGTTTTGACTATGGCAGACCAACACGGCTACCTATCTGTAACTGGAACAGGCAGATAGACAGACAGACTGGTATAAATGAGATCAGGGAAGGGATGGAGAGAGCGAAGGCAGACACACTTCGGCGGGTGAAAATCCCACCGGCAAAGCTTCGCAGCGGATGCCGGCATGCCAAGCTTCACCTGTTGATCTCCCCACCTGCCTCACCCCCCCCCACCTCGGTGCCGCGGACTCCGGCCTGGACTCGCGTGTCCGATGGATCAGCCTCGCGCGGCGATCCCGAGAGAGCCCAAAGCGCAGCCCAGCCGGACGCCCAGTCGAGGGCGAAGGCGCGGCGGACTCCAATTCCCGTGGTGCCGCGGGGCGCGCACAGGCGCGCTGGCGGCCGGTGCCTTTGGGGAGGGGGCGGCGGGCGGGGGAGGGGGTGATGTCAGCCCGGCGGCTGCTCCCGGGCAGCCAATGAGCGGCCTCCGACGGCAGGTGGGCTTGGCTGGCGGCGCGCGCGAGAGGCAGCGCTGGCTGGCTGGCCATTCAAGCCCCGCTCGCGGCTCGGCTGCAGCAGCTGGCGCCGGCAGCTCCGGGCCGTCGCTTCTCCGCCGCCGCCGCCGCCGCCTCGCCACCCCGCCCCGCAGGCTGGGCATCCGAGGGGGCCGCTTGGATGCCCCTGCCCTGGGGGAGGCAGCGCGCTGAGCCCGGGCAGGGGCAAGCCAGGGCCGGGAGATGGAGCCGTCGGGGCCCTTCCACGACTCCGGCGTGGGCGATCTGGACGCCGACGAGTCGCGCCCGCCTTGCCCGCCCTCGGGGGACGAGCCGCGCCCGTCCGCCGCGCCCCCCAGCTTGGCTCCAGCGGCGGCGGCGGCGACGGCGGCGGCGGGTCCCCTGCGGGCTCCTCCCCCGGTGGCCGCCCTCCGCCCTTCCTCCCGCCAAGGGAGCCAGCCCAATGTAAGCGGCGAGCACTGGGCGGCCCCGGGCCACTCGCCCAGCTCCAGCGGCGGCGGCGGCGCGGGCACGGGCGGCAAGCACCGGCAGGCCAGCCCGCTGGCGCACCGGCGGGACAGCAACCCCTTCACCGAGATCGCCATGAGCTCGTGCAAGTACAGCGGCGGAGTCATGAAGCCGCTCAGCCGCCTCAGCGCCTCCCGTCGGAACCTGCTGGACGCCGAGGCCGCCGCCGAAGCGCAGCCGCTGCAACTTCTGGGCGCCGGGGCTCACCCGCCGGAGATCGTCATCTCCCGGGAGGACAACCACTCCCCGCAAGGGCTGCACCCCAACACGGCCGGGCTGTCGGGGACCGGAGGTGCCCCCCACAAGCACCCGCCCGTCGGGGGGCCCTCCTTCGCCAAAGCGCCCAAGCGCAAGAACCAGAACATCGGCTACCGCCTGGGCCACCGGCGCGCCCTCTTCGAGAAGCGGAAAAGGCTCAGCGATTACGCGCTCATCTTCGGCATGTTCGGCATCGTCGTGATGGTCATCGAGACGGAGCTGTCGTGGGGCTTGTACTCCAAGGTAGGCGCGGCTCCCCCCGCCCCCCCGGAGCCTCGGAAGGCGTGTGTGTGGTTTTATTTGGGGGGGCGGATGTCCTGGAAGGCGCCTTCCCAACCTCTCCAAAAAGCGCGCACCGGCGCTCTCCAAACCAAGAAGGCATTTTCTGAATCGCGACGCGTGACTTTGTTGGGGAGAGGGAGGGGGGAAGGAAAAAGGGGAGCCACGTCTAAAAATTGGTGAGGGTATCTAGCATCGTTTTGGGGGGTGGGAGGTGGCGTTAACATATCTCAGTCGTAAAGAGGGTGGGATGGAAAGCTGCTCCCCCCCCCCTCGCCAACAGCAACCGAAGTTGCGCGCATGAATGTGCTCCCCATGGTAACGTTAGCGCCAATTGAAGTTTGCCTGGGTTTTCCCCTCCCTCCATTCACAGTTGCGGTTGATTCTTTTTTGGGGGGGTGGGGTGGCGGAAGGGATGGCATGCTTAGGTGAGAGGGAAGACTCTCTGGTGGCTCCTTCCGCCCAAATTGCTCCCTTACCTCCCCAGAAAGAAGGCTTGATGGACCCCCCCCCACCCCCTTCTCCAGTAAGAAAGGGATACAGGTGGTCGGGGGGGGGGAAGGCGGTAGATAGAGAAAGAGAGAGAAGGGCGGGGTCACAGTGCTTTTCCCCCCCGCTGTGTAATCCAAACCGTGCCTATTCGGAATTAAATCCCATTAAACCCGGCGGGGTTTACTCGCATGTAAATGGGATCGGGCATGCAGCCTGGAGTGCATTTTCCCACCTAGCCAGCTTCCATCTCTGATCGCTATTGGAAGATGCTTGGGGGTGGGGAGCAGGGAAAAAATGATCAGTGGGTTTCTGCTCACAGTATTCTTATTTTTCACACCCCCCCCACTTGACTCTTTGGCTTGCACACCCTACTGCTGCCTCCATAGGAGAATATTCCAGGATTGGGGGTGGGCATTGGTGACTGCCGTTTAAGGCTTGTACTACATCATAGCGGAAAGGTGATGGGTTGCATTTTGAGAGCTCCCCCACCCCCTGATTTAGAGCCAAGATTGTCCTCCGTGTTCCCCCTCTTTCTTCAATCGGGGTTTTCTATGGGGTAATCCGGCTGTTGATTTCTGTAGGGAGCTACTGGGGGTTGCAGCTGCTTTTCAGCTTGCAGTCATGTGATTTTTGACTAGAGTGTGTGTGAGAGAGAGAGAGAGGGGGGAAAATGATGGACAGGAAACCCCTTAATCATTTGAGACAGGAGGCACCCCCTTTCTGGGCCCTGATGCTGCTGGGTTTGTGGGCCCCCCCTTCTGAATCTGAAATGCACAGTGGTTCTTCTTCCCTCCTCCCTTCTGCTGCTGCTGTAGCTCAGTGGCATAGCATCGGCTTTTGCATCAGAAGGTACCTGGTTCGATCCCCAGTGACATCTCCAGGTAGGGAGGTCCCCTTCTTGCAACCCTGGAATGCTGCCAGCCTGTGTAGACAATATTGAGATCAGTGGTCTGAACTCAGGGAGCTCCCCATGTTCCCTTTTTGCTGGCCCTTTTCAATAATAAAAAAAAAAGGCACCCAAGAAAAGCCTGGCTGGATCCGGCCAAAGGCCATCTAACATGTTGCTCTCAGTAGGGCACACCTTTTCCTCCACTAGATTTATGCCGGAATTAAAGGGCTTTGGGGATGAAATAACTCCTCAAACCCTTGTTTATGGGTACCAGGACTGTGGGGGGCAGAATTAAAGGTGTTGCTCTGGTTCGGTATCTGCTGAGAGCTTTTATTTCTTCGGAGCTGCCTTCCCTTGGGGGCTGTTTGCTCCCTATCTGAGCCCAGTTAGCCTTGCGCTGTCTTGTGGCATGGAGTTCCAGAGGTGAACTCTGTGCTGAAAACTCCCCTGTTTCAGCTCATTGATTGTGGAGATGGGGAAACTCAAAGCACTCTGTATGTTGCTGGATCCCGATGGATTGGTCATGAGTGATGGGAACTGGAATTCCGCCACAGCTTCTCCATCCGTTGTTAAAGGAGTGGTGCTGGAGGAACGAATGTTTAGAGAATGACAATCCTTGGTTGCGTGGCCAGCTAGATACTGCTACCAACAACTGACATAATATTAAAACGTATTTATTTATCGTTAATTTCGTTTACAAATAATTTCCCAGCGGGCATCCCAATGCCTTTTGCAATATCGTGAAAGCATATATCAAACAGCTGCATGTGTTTAAAAACACTTAAAATATTAGCGTATTTTAAAGACAATCTTAATTTTATATATAACACCCATCTTAAAACAGAACAGTCGCTCCTATATCATATAGATACAAGCGAGCTTAGCATGTCAGACTCAGACCTGGGAGAGCTGGGTTCGAATTCGCACCCAGCTGTGAAGCTTAGTAGGTGACCTTGGGCCAATCGCTTACTCTCAGCCTAGCCTACCTCCCGGGGTTGTTGTGAAGATAAAATGGGGTGGAGGGGAACAATGTACGTAAGCTGCCTTGGGCTCCTTGGGAGGAAAGGTGGAATACAGATGTAATTCATAATAATAATAATAAATTATAGTATCATTTGTGCATATGATCCTTTGGGAGGGCGGGTTCTGTTCTGAATCCTCGCTGCCAATTAATGTCATTGGGTCATTCCCCAAATTTCAATATTAGGAGGAAAAGGCAATCGCTTTTTCTACCCATCCCCTTGAGACCACTCCGATTTCATAAGTTCCTGTTATGCACAGACACATCCCAAATCACTCACCTTATTTTCCAACCTGAGGATAAGGAATCCAGTGGCCCTTTCCAATATTGCTGCCTTCTGACTCCCATCTCAACAGGCCAGTGCTGGCTGGGGATGATGGGAGTTGTAGTCCAACAACATCTGGAGGGTGACAGATGTTACCAGCCCTGTTTTATGCCACATTTGAACCGTACATTTCAAGCACCACTCTAACCAGTCATGGCTTCCCTCCCTCCTCCCACAAGACTTATGGGAACTGCAGTTTGTTAAAGGGGCTGAGGGTTGTTAGGAAAACCCCGGTTCCCTTCGCAGAGCTACAATTCCCAGTTCCCTGTTAAGAGGCATTGATTGTTAAACGACTCCTTAGGGAGGAAGAGCAGCCTACAAATAATACATATAAAAAACAGACAGCTGGACAAAACTGGGAAGCAAGATGTGGTGGAGCATTCCTTGATGTTCGCTCCCCTCTAAGGAGCCTGGTATGGAGAGATAGACTGCCACTGGACATGGAAGTTCATATTTAGGCAAAGGTAAAGGGACCCCTGACCATTAGGCCCAGTCATGACCGACTCTGGGGTTGCGACGCTCATCTCGCTTTATTGGCCGAGGGAGCCGGCGTACAGCTTCCGGGTCATGCGGCCAGCATGACTAAGCCGCTTCTGGCGAACCAGAGCAGTGGACGAAAACGGTGTTTACCTTCCCGCCGGAGAGGTACCTATTTATCTACTTGCACTTTGATGTGCTTTCGAACTGCTAGGTTGGCAGGAGCAGGACCGAGCAACAGGAGCTCACCCCGCCATGGGGATTCGAACCGCCGACCTTCTGATCGGCAAGTCCGAGGCTCTGTGGTTTAACCTATAGGGCCACCCGCACACAGGTGGATTGATTTTGCCCCCTGAACTAGCTCGTTTGGAAAAATTGTTCCATACGCTACAGTAGTGGCATAGAGAATTTTAGGCTTGGGGGTTCAAGCCTCTCTAACTCCCTCCCTCCCTAGGCTACCTCCCCAGCCATTCTGTTTAAAGTCTCTTCTTTGTATCCTCCATGGATGTTTCTGTGTGGCTGGAATGCGTTCTTGAACTCTGATAATGCGTCTTGTTTTCCTTGGAGGAAAATGTCGTGGGAATGTAGAATCGTCACGTTGGAAGGGACCCTCAGAGTCATCTAGTCCAACTCTCTGCAGTGCAGGAATCTCAGCTAAATGTAGAAACTAGCCAAAAGTACGGAAGTGAAAATGGGCACCTGTTGCCCCGCCCACTTTGTCCACTGGCCCCGCCCACACCTGCCATGTGGCCCCCAGCAGGCAGTGTGGCCCTCAGACTGAAAAAGTTCCCCTCTTCTCCTCCCATCGCTGAGCATGTCCTGTCTCCCTCTGTTTTGCCCCTGCCCCCATTTGTGTGTTTGGCACTGTAAGCTCCATGGAGGCTGAGACCTAACTTCCCCTCTAGGAATCTCCTTCCGGGGACGTCTATGTTGGCTGCTTTTCTTTTCACAATGACACTCTGCAGCATTTCAAGGTGCCTTTCCTTCTGGGAGGGCAGAAAGTGGCTGCGGTGCTTTAGCTGGAAAACAACTGACCAGCAGGGGTGATGGGCAGGACTTGAGCTATATGAGTGCACAGGGGGCTGGGGAGGCTGCAATTCTCCAGGTGTTGTTGGACAGCAAGCCTAGCAGCCGGCACGGCCATGGCAAGGAATGATGGGAGATGTAGTCCAACCAATAATCTGCAATAATCTAAAGACTCTCCCATCCGTGGCCCAGGTGAAAATTTTAATTTTAGTTTTTTAATTTTAATTTTGCTGCTTCTTCATGGCCTCTTGCTAAACACAGATAATGGTGGGGGGGGCGTCATGTCCCCACGGGGGCCTCTTTTCTTGCTTTGTAAGGGAAGGGGCTGAAATTGTATGTGTTTTTAGGCGTAATAATACAAATCTTTATTTATGCCCCGCCCTTCCCAGTTCAGAAAACCGGGCTCAGGGCAGCTAACAACAAATTTAAGACACTTAATTGATGCGACAAAAAACAGCATAAAATACAGTATAAAACGTGAATAACAATAAATTCAGAATTCAAAAATCAATTTAGGGGGGAAATCCATCCAGTAAACATTAGATGATCACCAGGGCTAGCTGGCTAAGTTCGTCCTATTTGGGCCAGCGAGGAGACCAGGGGAGAATTAGCTGCGGGATCCCAGAGCTAGTAATCTTCATAAAAAGGGGAAGGGGAGGGAAGGAAGGGGAATAAAAGACCAGGCTAAGTTCAAGTTGAAAGCCAGGCAGAATAGCTCCGTCTTACAGGCCCTGCGGAAGGAAGTTAAATCCTGCAGGGCCCTGGTCTCATGGGACAGAGCATTCCACCAGTTCGGAGCCATCACTGAGAAGGCCCTGGCCCTGGTGGAGGATAGTCTGACTTCCTTAGGGAATGTCCTAGATCCTATTCATTCCGAATTTCATTTCGATCCCCCTCCCTATTGCCTTTCCATCAAGAGTCTGGGGCAGACAAGGGGAAGGTGCCCTTTAAGATTCTGACACGCGAGGAACGTGCATTTACGGCTATTGCAACCCTTTTGTGCCACGGGACTTTAAATCTCAGATTCAGAGAGGAATCATAGTAATGTAGAATTGCAAGGGGGCACCAGGGTCATCTAGTCCAACCCACTGCAATGCAGGAGGCTTTTGCCGAATGTGGGACTCAAACCCATGACCTTGAGATAAAGAGTCTCCTGCTCTACTGACTGAGCTGTCCAGCACCTAGCAGCTTGCAAACTCTTTGGAGCTGAACTCAGTACTGGGGGAACTGAGAGCGGTGTGGCAGTTAGAGCACTAGACTCGGACTGGTAGAGATGTGGGTTCAAATCCGATTATGTTCATGGGGGACAGGAATCTTGCTCCAATAATAATCTTTTGGCCTAACCTACCTTGCAAGGTTGTTGTGAGCGTAAAGGGGGGGGAGTGGGGGGGCATGGCAGAGCGGAAGGCGGGCAGCCCAGCAGTGGGTGGAGCCAGAGCCAATGGGAGGCTGAGCCGTCCCCTGATTGGTTGTAGTTAAAAGGGTAGGTAGGTGGGGTTGGCTGAGGACAGACTGAGGCTGCCAAAATGAATCTTTCTCAACCTTGGGCTAATGGCTCTTTCTTGCCTACCCTGCAGGGTGGTTGTTGTGTGGCAAGAAAATCTGGCAGTTGCTCTTTCTGCACGTAACCTTCCCTTGCAGAGATACAGCGCTGGGGGAAGCAAGGGCACCATCACCTTTGAGCTCTTTTGAGGAAGAGGTGGCGAGAAATGCAAGGAATAAAACAAGCAAATAGACCTTCCTGGCTGGGTGGGTGTGAGACGGTTTGTCAGCTGGGAAAGTGCGGCTGCTGTGCACATGCGCAGGAGGCATTCTCCTCCATTAATTCATCTGCTTGTTCCTGTACTTCATCCTAGCACACCGCGTCAGACTTGCAAAGTTGTGGGTGGGATTGGGAATCTTAAGGGTGAGCATGTGTCCACCGGGACCTCTCTGTCTGGCTCTCCACGCCACAGCCCTCGCTGGTTCTGCATTGCACCCTGATTATTTCCCCCAGGCTGGATTCCCGATTGTGGCTGCCTCAATTCCCCGCCCCTTCCTTAAGCGCTCTGCCTCGATGCCCTATCTGCATTATGGCTATAACAACAGTCATACTGAGGAGTAGTACAGTAGTTTGGATTTGATATCCCGCTTTATCACTCCCCTAAGGAGTCTCAAAGCGGCCAACATTCTCCTTTCCCTTTCTCCCCCACAACAAACACTCTGTGGGGTGAGTGGGGCTGAGAGACTTCAGAGAAGTGTGACTGGCCCAAGGTCACCCAGCAGCTGCATGTGGAGGAGCGGGGAATCGAACCCGGTTCACCAGATTACGAGTCCACCGCTCTTAACCACAACACCACACTGGCTCTATACTGACCTGCCTTGCAGGGTTGTAGTCAGGTGGGGATTTGAACCTTGGTCACCCAGGCTCTAGTCCAACACTCGAACCCCCACACTACTATGGTAGATACTGCAGGTCTCATAATCCCTGAACATTGACCATTCTGGCTGGGGGCTGATGGGAGCTGGAGTCCAGGAGACATCACTGCACCCTTCTGTGAGTGCATTTAATATGTGGTCCCTGATTGGTTGGGACATGTGTTTAGGACGCGGCCGAGGCCCTCCAGGTGTTGCTGGACTCCAACTCCCATCATCCTTGACCATTGGCCATGCTGATGGGAGCTGGAGTCCAGGAGACATCACTGCACCCTTCTGTGAGTGCATTTAATATGTGGTCCCTGATTAGTTGGGACATGTGTTTAGGATGCCGCTGAAGCCCTCCAGGTGTTGCTGGACTCCAACTCCCATCATCCCTGACCATTGGCCATGCTGATGGGAGCTGGAGTCCAGGAGACATCACTGCACCCTTCTGCAAGTGCATTTAATATGTGGTCCCTGATTGGTTGGGACATGTGTTTAAGACGCCGCCGAAGCCCTCCAGGTGTTGCTGGACTACAGCACCCATCACCCCATGTGCTATCTGGGGGCTGCTGGGAGCTGGAGTCCAGCCGCCTCCCCCGAGGGCACTGGGTCCCCCCCCTTAATCCCTGGGATGAATGCTAAGATATTCTCCCTTGCCCTGATTGCTTCTGATTTCGACACCACCTTCCCCGCTCTCCTGCCAGGCTCGCCTGGGTACCTGCGTGTCTGCATTTAGAAGGCTGGAGGAAGGAGTGAAGTTCTCTGTGGGGAAGGGAACGTTGGCATGGGAACTCTTTCTAGGGCCTGAGAAGCCTGGCGGGGAGGCAGGGCTGCTCTTTGGGGACTTGCCAAGGAAAATCACACACCCTCACACTCTTCTCCCCACCACCACCCGGAAAAAAAACCCACACACAAAACAAAACCCCACGAAGAATGTGTGTGACGCTGGCACTTTGCCACCCCTGGGGTTGGTGTGATCCGTAGTCTGCCCCTTGTTGCAACACAATAGCAGGTCCCAAGGTTAGGCTGGGGGAAGCGTTTTTGCTTTCTTCTCATGCCAGTTGGTAGCTAAATATATCTCTTGCCTTCTCTCTCTCTCTCTCTCTCCCCCCCAATCTTGATTCTGCATTCACTCTTTTCCCAGCTCTGAGGAAGAGCAGCACTTGATATCTTTTTTAAAAATATATATATATATTAAGGAGGTGATGGAGATCAAGGCAGCTAAGCAGTGTGAGCTCCCAGCCCCAAATCCCTGATTCTTTGTGAGTTGAACTACTTTGTGCGGGGGAATCTGCGCATCCTCAGGGGCACCCTTGTTTTAGGCAGATCCTTACCTTCTTATTTTGCTTTTTTTTCAACCCCCCCCCCCCATTTGAATTTTAATAGCAGCTTCCAGGAAAGGGAAAGGAAAGGAAAATAAAAAGGAACTAGAAAGATTAAGTTGCCAGAGTTCCAGGGTCTGGAAACCAAACCTTATGAGGAACGGTTGAAGGAGCTGGGTATGTTTAGCCTGGAAAAGAGGAGATTGAGAGAAGATAGGACAGCCATCTTCAAATATCTCAAGGGCTGTCACATGGAAGGTGGAACAAGATGGTTTTCTCCTGCTCTGGAGCGTAGGACCTGAACAAATGGTTCCAGGTTACAAGAAAGGAGATTTTGACTGAACATCCCTTAGGAGACTGTGCATCTTTGCATTAGCTGAGATTCCTGCATTTCAGGGGGTTGGACTAGATGACCCTTGGGGTCCCTTCCAACTTGACAATTGTATGATTCTGTGATTTACTGAGTTGACCATTCCCTTCCTTACTTAGAAAAACATTAGTGCATTTTTGTTTCATTTTTATCAACATATTTGTTAATCTTTAAAAACTTCGTACAGAGGAAACAATGGAAAAATCACAGGATTAATAATAATAATAATAATAATAATAATAATAATAATTTATTATTTATACCCCGCCCATCTGGCTGGGCTTCCCCAGCCACTCTGGGCGGCTTCCAAAAAAATATTAAAATACTATAATACATCAAACATTTAAAACTTCCCTAAACAGGGCTGTCTATGAAAATAGACAGACCCATAAATGTATCTGCTTGCTTGTTTAGATGCTCAAGTTTGTCACCTGAATCAAAACTACTACAGTGGTACCTCAGGTTAAGAACTTCATTCGTTCTGGAGGTCTGTTCTTAACCTGAAACTGTTCTTAACCTGAGGTACCACTTTAGGTAATGTGACCTCCTCTGCCGCCTCCACCACACAATTTCTGTTCTCATCTTGAAGCAAAGTTCTTAACCTGAGGTACTATTTCTGGGTTAGCGAACTCTATAACCTGAAGCGTATGTAACCTGAAGCTCCTGTAACCCAAGACACCACTGTACATACCAGATTTTATCAATTTGTCCTGCCACTGTTGGAGGGTTACTTTCCTTGGGCCCTGCAGGCTCTGTCTGTGAGGTTCTGGATATTCAAAATGAAACTGCAGAGATGCAACAATCAGAGCTTGGTTTCCTCCTTCCCTCTCCCAAACTGACTTTTATTCTCTCTCCCCTGCTGATGTGTAAATAAATCTTGCCAGCCCAAGGTCTGGTTGGAGCGTAGCTGTTGTGCCTGTTATGAGTTTGAGCTGAAATCTAGGAACTGTGAAATTTTTAGGAGGGGTGATGGGTCAAGTGAGATCCTGGAAGGAAAAACTTAAGCACTCCTGAAAGCTGTCATCCTCACCTTGTTTTTTTTTACCTGGGAGTAAATCCCTTTGGACACAGTGCGGCTTCCTTCTAAGTAGACTGAGGACTGCACGGTTAATCTTGTTTGTTCAGTGAGAGAGGCTGTAGGCACGGTGTGAAATTTCTCAGATGAATCTGATAGAGCTTAAAGATCACCATAGAATCATAAAATTGTGGAGTTGAAAGGAACCCCAAGAGTCATCTAGTCTAACCCCCTCTCAGTCTCCTCTCTTCCAGGCTAAACGTACCCAGCTCCTTCAACCGTTCCTCATAAGGCTTGGTTTCTAGACCCTAGATCATCTTTTTTCTTAAAAAAATAATATTTATTATTTTCCATACAGAAATATAACAAAAGAAAAGATTGACAATAATAAAGAAAAAAGAATAACACAGAAAAAATAAAGAGAAAAAAGAATATAAAACATAAAATACAACAAATCTTCACTACACTAACACTTAATTAATTAGAATCCATCTTCATAAACATATTATTTGACTTCCTTAAATCTCTTCCATCTGAATTTCTTAGTAATTATATATAGCAGTTTCCCAAATCATTATTTTATAAACCATATCACAGTCATAATCATATTTCGACCCTAGATCATCTTGGTCGCCCTTCTCTGCGCACGTTCCAGCTTGTCATCGAGGCCACATTCACAACATACATCATAGCTTCTCCCAAAGAATTCTGGGAGTTGTAGTTTGTCAAGGGTGCTGAGAGTTGTTAGGAGGTTCTCCCCTATTCCCCTCTCAGAACTACAGTTCCCAGAGTGGTTTAACAATCGATTCTTCTTCCCAGGGAACTCTGGGAATTGTAACAAAAATAAGAACACATTATTGTTATTTTGGGTGTGACTAGTGCTATACAGAGTCCAAGAGGACAGGGCCCTGCCCCTATGAGCTTACAGTCTTACAGATTTGACCACAGGTGAAACAATAGAAGATGACTGGAGGCCTAAGTAAACAAGGAAGTGGTGTGCAATGGTTAAGCTCAGTTAACAGGCACATTTTGAATTTTGAGAGAGCACTGAGGGCGCCTGTCACAAAAAAGCTGCTTCTAGGGGAATGGGCACAGCCTAACACAAAATGGCTGCAGCATGACACAAAATTAGAGAGACAGCCACCCCATGCAACTGTATTCTTACCACAGGAAATCAGTTTTTTCCTGCTGATCCTGATTGTGGCGATTACACAATATTGATTTTTTTTTACACACACAAACTGATGCTGTTGGTGTCTAATAGTAACAGGGAGCAGCATTCCTCAGTAGCAGGACAAAATATGCAAGGTGGCCACCGTCACTCTCATTTTGCAGAAATCGCTTAGGATGTCCCTGCACATTTCTTCGTATGTATTCAGGGTGCTGAGAGTTGTCGGGGTCTCGTATTCCCCCTCACAGAGCTGCAATTCCCAGACTGGTTTAACAGTCGATCCTTCTTCACAGGGAACGGTGGGAATTGTAGTTCTGTGAAGGGAACGTAGGCCTCCTCTGAAGAACTCTCAGCACCTTTAACGAACAACACTTCCCAGAATCCTTTGGGGGGAAGCCATGACTGTGATACCATAGTGCAGGCATAGGCAAACTCGGCCCTCCAGATGTTTTGGGACCATAGCTGTCAACTTTTCCCTTTTCTTGCGAGGAATCCTATTCGGAATAAGGGAATTTCCCTTTAAAAAAAAGGAAAACGTTGACAGCTATGTTTGGGACTACAACTCCAGGTTAGCGCCATCGGCAATGGCGGAATTCCTTTGATCCAGAAATATATTTCTGATCAGAATTCCTCTGATCCAGAAATATATTTCTCTGATCCAGAAATATTTGGCTTTAGTAGAAATGATATAAGGAATTATGTACAAATAAATATTAAGTTTTAAGCTTTAAGGTATTTTACAGAAAGATAAGGTTAAAATAAATTAAGGTAAATTGAATGACAGAATATAGTGAAAGATGGAAAGGATTTGCTGAGTTAACTAATAGGTTAGACTGTTAAGACAAATTACTCAAAAAAAATTGAGAAAGATGGAAAGAATTTGCTGAAACAAATAACTAAACTAGAATACAAAAAGGGAGGTGTGAGGAGGTCGATGAAACAAGTAAATGAAGGATGGAGATATGGAATATTGGATGTGTGTGTGTTTTTTATTGTTATTGGTGTATTGGTTTTTATGTGTGTTTTTTCTTTTTTGATGTACTGTTATGTATGTTTTGTGAATGTTTTGTTGTTCTCTCTTTTGCTTTTTTTTGTAATTTTTGAAACTTCTGATAAATATCATTTAAAAAAAAAAACACAACTTCAATCATCCCTGACCACTGGTCCTGTTAGATAGGGATGATGGGAGTAGTAGTTCCAAAACATCTGGAGGGCCAGGTTTGCTTATGACTGCCATAGTGCTTTAAACAAGGGTGTGAATATGGCTTAACAGAGGCAATTTCAAGTACAGTGATACCTCAGGTTACATACGCTTCAGGTTACATACGCTTCAGGTTACAGACTCCGCTAACCCAGAAATAGTGCTTCAGGTTAAGAACTTTGCTTCAGGATGAGAACAGAAATTGGGCTCCGGCGGCGCGGCGGCAGCAGGAGGCCCCATTAGCTAAAGAGGTGCTGCAGGTTAAGAACAGTTTCAGGTTAAGAACAGACCTCTGGAATGAATTAAGTACTTAACCCGAGGTACCACTGTACAGGACCCGGCCAAACAGCTGTGGTGGTAATAATGGTCACATACACCATCCATTTAAAGCACTGAGTGCTGTAACCAGTCATGGTTTCCCCCAAAGAATTATGGGAACTGTAGTTTGTTAAGGGTGCTGAGAGTTAGGAGACCTCCTCTCCTTCCCCTTGCAGTGCTACAGTTCCCAGAGCGGTTTAAGGAACAGTCCCTCCTCCTCTGGGAATTATAGCTCCGTGAGGGGAAGGTGGGGTCTTCTAACCACCCTTAACAAATGTCGTCTCCCAGAATCCTTTGCAGGGGAAGCCATGACTGTTCAAAGTGGTATGATGCTGGTTCACATGCAGACTGCAGATGGGACCAATCTCTTTCTGTCATTACCCACTGCCAGCCAGAGCAGGGCAGAGGAGGTGGGGGGGCAGCGTCCACAGTTGAGGGGACAGCTTGGCAGTTTCTGCTCTTGATTCCATGCCGTTTGGCTCAAAGGAGAGGGTGGCACGCCGCTCCCCTTGCTTCCCGCTTTTTGCGGTGGAGCTGGAGATTCCTGGGAGCTATAAATAATGCTCCGCAACCGCGCCTCTCCCCACCCCACCCCAAAAGCCCCAGTTCCTTCCCCCTGCCCTTCCCCGGCCAATCCTATTGTGTTGAGGAAATTGGAGCTGAGTTGGCAAGGGGCACCCTTTGCGTGGGCGGCTGGGGAAGAGGGGAACTAACAGCTGTGAGCAGAGGCGGGCAGAGAATTCCCTTCCACCAGGGCTGGGCTCGGGTGGCGCCTTGCCAGCAGTGCCCCTGCAGGGATGCCAATCAGCCTGCCTTTATCCTTAGAAATCTGCATGTTGCAGTCGTCTTCTACTTTGAAATGGGCAACAATTTGCGCCGAAACCTTTGCCAGTTCCTCCCTCTCGCTGCTCTGCTTCGAACCCCCATGGTCTCCCAACTGGGGTATGCCTTTTTATTTTGTGGGGCGGGAGGAACAGAGTTTTTATTTTTGGAGGGGGGCTGAATGCAGAGGAGCGGCTTCAAGCTGTTTATTTATTGCATGCATATCCCACCTTTTCCTGTACAGAGCTCAAGGTGGCTTGCATGACTCTCCCCCTCCTCTGTTAATCCCCACAACAACCCTGTGAGGTAGGATAGTCCAAGAGGCCCTGACCCCAATGAGCTTCATGGCCGAGTGGGGATTTGAACCCTGGTCTCCCAGGTCGTCGTTTGACACCTAACCACTGCACCACACTGCCTGTTATTACATTTCTATGCCACTTTCCTACAGGGACCTCCAGGTGGCATACATGGTTCTCTCTCCCTCTCCATTTTAAACTCACAACAACCCTAGAAGGTTGGATAGGCTGAGAGATTATGGCTACAGTGGTACCTCGGGTTAAGTACTTAATTCGTTCCGGAGGTCCGTACTTAACCTGAAACTGTTCTTAACCTGAAGCACCACTTTAGCTAATGGGGCCTCCTGCTGCCGCCGCGCTGCCGGAGCCCGATTTCTGTTCTTATCCTGAAGCAAAGTTCTTAACCTGAAGCGCTATTTCTGGCTTAGTGGAGTGTGTAACCTGAAGCGTATGTAACCTGAAGTGTATGTAACCCGAGGTACCACTGTATTTTATTGCCTTAGAATCCTTAGGACCCTTGGGGCCCCAGTCAGTGTGGCCAATGTCCAGGAAATTATGGGAATTGTAGTCCATCAACATTTAAAGTATCCCAGGTGAAAATAGATTTCATGCAAAAAAAACCCCCAACCCCCCCTAGTTACATGCAAGTAGTTGTATTTTCATGGGGTTGTTATCTTCCTCTTGCTTGAGTGAAAGGTCTGAAACTAGACATAAAAGAAAAACGGGGAGGGGGTCTCAGGATGTTTCCCTCACATCCTCAGACCCAAGGTGTGGAATAATGGCAAGAGGAGAGACTAGTTCTCCCCAACAGCCTTGTGAGGTAGGCCCAAGTTATGGCGACCAGCCCAAGCTGACCTTGTGAGCTTTGTGGCTGAGTGTGGATTTGACTGCATCCCTTTTCCACCCTAGACTGACACTCCTGAACCACTATGCCACATGGTTAGAGCACTGGGGTAGGATTTGGGAGACACCAGTTCGAATCTCAGCCCATCCGCGAATCTCGCTTCATGAGTAAGGCCCTTGGCTTGAGTTGAATGGATGTGGCTAGACTCCCAGCTCCTATGGCCAATGGTCTAATTGCTCATGTTTAGTTGATTTGATCCAGGTAGCGTTTAACAAAGAGAGTATCAAAAAATTTCCGGTCTCTCTCTCGTCTCTGTCATCTTCAAATACATAACGCAGCAAGGCCAAACTATTAAGAGAGATTAACTATTAAGAGCTCCATCCCAATTTCTGTGCTTCTTCCTTGCCCGTTCTCTGCCAGTGAGTCCAAATCTATTCCAGGCTAACATAATAAAATAATGAAACCTTTCCCTGATTTCTCTGGCAGGAGGATTTTTCCTCAGACCTTGCGATCCAGTGTAGCTACGTGTATGACACCCCTGTTTAACAAGGGGATGGAGCAACATCGGGGCTTTCAGTGTTCGAAACTAGCCAGGCGCCGGGCGCATTTTGCACTTGGCTTTTGACCACTTGCGACCAAGTGAAGATGCCTGGGCGCCTGGCATCTCTGCCATTTTGAGGTGCATGCCTAGGGATCATTGGATCTGGACTGTTCTCACATATTAACACTCCTGATCATGTAGAATTCTATCAGTTATATTTTATCTGCACAATCAGAATGAATTTCTGGAAACAAAATGCTTTTTCTGTGCAGCCTGAGCGTGAGCAGTCACCATTAAGAAAAAGGGGTTGGAATAGGCCAATATACATGTGGACTGTCCCAGGATCAAACGACTTTTCTTCTTTTAGTTCTCAAAGCTCTTAACCTAGCTCAGGGCTGACATCTGAACTAGCCAGATGCTTAGCTGAGAATCAATCACAGTCAGTCATTCATCTGAAAAATAAGGCTTTAGAGCCGTTTTGCCCCAAAATGGCAACTAGATGTTATGTTTTGGCGACCGCAGCCTTGGTTTTAAGGAGCCATTTTGGCGCCTAGCTTACATATCTGAGTTCCTAACACTGGCAGGCTTTATGGATTAGAGCAGGGGTCAGCAAACTTTTTCAGCAGGGGCCCTGTCCACTGTCCCTCAGACTTTGTGGGGGGCCAGACTATACAGTGGTACCTTGGGTTAAGTACTTAATTCATTCTGGAGGTCCGTTCTTAACCTGAAGCACCACTTTAGCTAATGGGGCCTCCTGCTGCCGCCACGCTGCTGGAGCACGATTTCTGTTCTCATCCTGAAACAAAGTTCTTAACCTGAGGTACTATTTCTGGGTTAGCGGAGTCTGTAACCTGAAGTGTATGTAACCTGAAGCATATGTAACCTGAGGTACCACTGTATTTTGAAAAAAGAAGAACAAATTCATGTGCCCCACAAATAACCCAGAGATGCATTTTAAATAAAAGGACACATTCTACTCACGTAAAAACATGCTGATTCCCGGACCATCCACGGGCCAGATTTAGACGGCGACTGGGCCAGATCCGGCACCCGGGCCTTAGTTTGCCTACCCATGGATTAGAGAAAAGGAGAAAGGTTGGAGGTGTGGATAGGGGAGTTTCAGGAAGGTTCAGGGCAGGTGAAAGGAACTACTTGGAATTGGCTCTGAGATGAGTGAAGGCCACCAACTTGGATGGCTTTAAAAGAGGATTGGACGAAATCATGGTGGGCACGGCTGTGTTCTGCCTCCACTGTTGGAAGCGCTAATGTGCACCTGAATACAAGTGTCTGGGAATAGCAGGTGGGGGGAGTTGCTGGTGCCCTCAGGCCATAGCTGTCAACTTACAGATTTGAAAATAAGAGACCAGCAACCTCGAAAATAAGGGATCAGCAGCCAAAATAAGGGATTTCCCCAGCACAGGTATGTTCAACTTCTGAGCCCCTCCGAGCCAAAGGCAGAAAGCCCAGCCAGCAGCCACACGAAGCCTCAAGCGGTCGTTCCCACAGCGCAGCAACCCAGCAAAGGGGATGCAGCAAGGAAAACCACTGTCACCTCTCCGCTGGGAAGCGCTGAGCAAAGGCGAGTCTCCAGGCAACGCAGCCGATTTGATCAGCACAAGGCATACAAGCTCCATCCCCCAGTCATTCTTAGGCTCCTTATTGGGTGAGCAACGCAGCCAAGCAACACAGTTGGAGCCTCCCTCCTCCCTGGCCGGCAGGGAGGGAGGGAGGGAGGGAGAGGAGCTGCTTCCTTTGAAACCCGGGAAATTTAAGGGACAGCAGCGAGACACGGTGCTGGGATAAGGGACTTTCCCGCTATATAAGGGACGGTTGACAGCTATGGCTCAGGCCTTGCTTGCGGGCTCCCCCCCCCCGGCGTGTTTGGCCAGCCACTGTGAGAACAGCAGGCTAGACTTGATGGGCTGTTGGCCTGATTCAGCAGGCTGCTGTTATGTTCAGTGGGGATTGGCTATGTTCTGGATTGCAGCCTGTGGATTTTGGGAGGAAAGCAGTTTTTGGATGGCAGGTGAGTGTGGGGTAACCGCCGCCATTTGCTCTTTCCCCCAGCGATTTGCAAGTGGCTAATTTCAGGTCGCTTCGATCCACCCAGAGACACTAATTGGGTTTTGCGCTAGGCTGGGATGAGAAATATCTAAAGCCTCGAGAGGGTCAGGGCAGGAGTGTGTGCTCCTTGCAGATGATACTAAGCATAATGAGGCTTTAATGCCTTTTTTGGTAAATGAAGGGGCTCTTTCCAACGGAGGGCTAACTTCTCTGTTCCTCAACGAGGGAGAGAGAAATCGATGGACAGTAATGGAGAGGATCAGAAGGAAATCGTTCTGAGAAATAACTCTGGGTTCACCGCTGCCTGGAGGGCCTCTGCTTTAAGCTCTCCTAGAAAATTGCCAACAGTCCTTTGCTCTGCGGGGCTCCTGTGCCTTTTTAACAGCTGCAAAAATCCAGCAGGCATGTTTCACCTCTCCCCATTGTCAGCCCTGTTGAATTTCTGCAGGAGGAAGGGAGATAACACAGGTTCACCACCCTCTTTCTAAGATCCCCACTGTTAAGTTGCGGGTGAACATATCAGACGACACAGCGATTCTTCAAACAGCTCTTGTTTATTCACAGGCCAGAACAGAACTGAACTGAAGGGTTCAGCCAGCCTGCTTATATAGAGCTCTACTACAATGCAACAGTAACCACTTTCTGTAACTATCCAATCACTGAACGTCACTTTCAATCCCTTATTTGCATATGTGGACCTGAATGAAAATCTACAGTATCCCCCTGCTGGCCCAGGGTGAGAACTTCAGTGCATAACACCCACCACTGCCCAGTGGGTTGGGAAACAGCTGAATAAGCAATAAAGAGGGATGGGGTGCATTGTGAACCCCGCTTTCTTAGTCACACCCACTGCCAACATGAGGACCCTGCAGGGTTTTGCTCTGAGCAGATGAGGCCCCCCACTTAGCAGATCCCTTCTGTACCTGGCTCTCGACTCTCTTCCCCTTTGACAGGGAGCTGCTTTTCGATGAATAAAAATAAACGAGGTGCCCCTGAGCACGTGCCGAGTGCAGCCCTCATAAATGCATCTCATGGCAAGTAGAACAGCAGCAGCAGCGAAATGCTGCTAGATGCTTATTCTGCTTTTGCCTCCTGAAAAAGAATAAATCTTTATTTCTTTTTTCTGTAAAATGAAAGAAGCCGGAGGGAGTAAGGGCAGGGAGGACGGAATACAACAGCCAATACAAGCACGGTGGAGAAATGGAAAGGACACAGTTATTACCCAAGTAATATCCTCAACTAATGAGTGTGTGTGCACAGAAAGTGTACTGGGGCCACCGAGGAAGCAATTACCATTAAAAAACAAAAATCAGTGAGGGATGTGTGCTCAGTAAATGAGGGCATGAATGAAAATGGTGATTATTTTCGTTCCAAGCTTTATTTTGCCCTCCAGAAACAGCAGGCACTGCACCCCTAGCAGAAACAACTGATGGAACAAAATGCTTGTTCAGAAATCGAAATGCCTCTGCACTTTTTTGTGGCTTATTCTTTTTTTGTGGGGGGGGGGAGACAAGGAGACACGACTGGATCACTTTTATTTGACCTTAAAGCACCCGAGGATGGGGAAACGCCCGCTGCTGTTTCAGAATCATTCAAAATCATCTCCCCAGCTCAAGCTGTCCTTAGTTGCTGAGAAATGAGGCTGCAATCCTCACCTGACTTACCGGGGAGTAAACCCCATTGAATTCAGTAGGACTCCCTTCTGAGTAGATGTGGTTAGGACTCTGGTGAAAGTTAATAAATAGTCCAGATGGGATGAAGGAGCGTCTCCACCCCCATCATTCAGCCTGGACACTGAGGTCCAGCTCTGAGGGTCTTCTGCTGGTTCCCTCACAGCGAGAAGTGAGGTTACAGGGCCTTCTCGGTGGTGGCGCCCGCCCTCCTATCAGATGTCAAGGAAATAAACAACTATGTTTAGGGAAGTTTTTAATGTTTGATGTTTTGTCGTGTTTTTAATATTCTGTTGGGAGCTGCCCAGAACCCAGCCGGATGGACGGAGTATTAATAATAATAATAATATGATCCATGGGGTCTCTTCCAACTGTACAGTTCTATGATTCTATGTTTAAAGTTGTATGATACAGTGGTGCCTCGCAAGACGAAAAGAATCCATTCCGCAAGTCTCTTCGTCTTGCGGTTTTTTCGTCTTGCGAAGCAAGCCCATTGACGGCTTAACGGATTAGCGCTATTAGCGGCTTAGCGGATCAGCTGATAAGCGGCTTAGCTGCTTAGAAAAAGGGGGGGAGGGGAAAAAAGTCGGAAAAACTTGCAAGACATTTTCGTCTTGTGAAGCAAGCCCATAGGGAAATTCGTTTTGCAAAGCGCCTTCAAAACGGAAAACCCTTTCGTCTAGCGGGTTTTCCGTCTTGTGGGCGTTTGTCTTGCGGGGCACCACTGTACTGCTTTATATGTATGGTGCTGACAGCTGCCTCAGTTATGTTGATTTCAGTGAATGTATCATGAGTAGGACTACTATAGGTTGCAACCCTGCTATTATTGCTATTATCCATCACCCTAAAAATACCCTGCTGCTTCACACCCCCCTGTGAAAGGGAGAAGGGCCTGCTCTGCAGGGTTATTGTGTGTGTGTGTGTGTGTGTGTTGCTTTGAACTTTACTGCTAACCTCTCCCTTCCTTCTCGGTTTGACAGGGCTCCATGTTCTCACTGGCGCTCAAATGCCTTATAAGCCTTTCCACCATCATCTTGCTGGGACTCATCATTGCCTATCACACCCGAGAAGTTCAGGTAATGCCCCTGCGGTCCTACGAGTTGATGTTACATTGATTTCTCTATTATTATTATTATTATTATTATTATTATTATTATTATTATTTGGTATTACCAATTGCTTGAAGTTAAACTTGCAGCCTTTCTCAACCTGTGGGTCCCCAGATGTTGTTGAACTACAACTCCCATCACTCCTAGCTAGCAAGGCCAGAGCTCAGGGATGATGGGAGTTGTAGTTCAACAACATCTGGGGACCCACAGGTTGAGAACCGCTGAAAGGTTTCAGCAGAACAGCAGTCTTCTCTGGCTGGCAGTGCCTGGTGGGATTTGTAGTCCAAAAACAACTGGAGGGCTTCCGGGTTGGTGATGACATTTGTGTATTTATTTATTTATATACTGTTTTTTAGCCTAAAGGGACGCAAGGAATGGCATATTAAAACGAAATACACACACAGTAGGGTGTGATAAAAGTCGCATAAATCAGTCAGCAAAATCACATCGGCCGGGGCACCCGCAGAGAGCTTTCCCTAGCTAGGGAACAAATGGGTGCTGTCGCCAGCTCTTGTTAAGGACTAGAAACCCCGAATAGACTTTTGAAATGCCAAACAAGTCTATTAACATCTCTTCTTTATGCTTCGGTGAAGAGATTCATTCTCGCTTTTCTGTACGCCACCTTGGAATCCCTTTTTGAGGAACGGCAGCTGAAAGATTTGAAGCTGCAGGGTGGCTAAGTGGGGTCTTCTAGGGGTCTTCTGTGAATAGTGACCATATTGGTGAATATTCTGGTTGGGGCGGATGAGAGTTGGGGACAGCAACATTAGGAGGGCCACTGCCCACCCTTGCTTTAAATGAAGAGTTTTGTGGGTGCAGCTTGAAGGAACCCCAAGTCATAGAAGGAGGGGGACTGGAATGAGGCCTGACAACTCCCAACATGGACCAGCCTGGAGGGGCAATTATTATTTATTAAATCTATATACCGCCCTATACCCACAGGTCTCAGGGCGGACAATAAGTGTGGGGAGGGGATTAGGTTTGTCTTTGGGGTTTAGGCATTGCTGTGCAGCTCCTCCTCTCAGCCCATTGACACCATCCTCCCGGTCTCTCCCTCAAATTTTGGGGTTTCCTTAAAGCAGGGGTCAGCAACCTTTTTCAGCTGTGTGCCAGTCCACTGTCCCTCAGACCATGTGGCAAAGGTAAAGGTAAAGGGACCCCTGACCGTTAGGTCCAGTCGTGGCCGACCCTGGGGTTGCGGCGCTCATCTCGCTTTACTGGCCGAGGGAGCTGGCATACAGCTTCTGGGTCATGTGGCCAGCATGACTAAGCCGCTTCTGGCGAACAAGAGCAGCGCACGGAAACGCCGTTTACCTTCCCGCCGGAGCGGTACCTATTTATCTACTTGTACTTTGACGTGCTTTCGAACTGCTAGGTTGGCAGGAGCAAGGACTGAACAACGGGAGCTCACCCCGTCGCGGGGATTCGAACTGCTGACCTTCTGATCGGCAAGTCCTAGGCTCTGTGGTTTAACCCACAGCGCCACCTGCGTCCCTGACCATGTGGTAGGCAGGACTATATAATTTTTTTTGGGGGGGGGGAATGAACGAATTCCTATGCCCCACAAATAACCCAGGGATGCATTTTAAAGAAAAGCACACATTCTACTCATGTAAAAACTCACTGATTCCATGGGCCGGATTGAGAAGGTGAATGGGCCGCATCCGGCCCCCAGGCCTTAGGTTGCCTACCCCTGCTTTAGAGAGCTGATTTTCGCATCTGTTCTAGTAAAAATATATGTGTGAATGTGTTGCGGGAGGGAGCTTCCCCTTTCTCCCCTTCCCCAAAATGCTTTGTGATCAGTAGGAAATGTTCCATGGACCCAAATGGCTTGAGAGTCCACCCTTTTTGGGGGGGGGGGCAGCCCAATGGGTGACAACTAGGCCTCCTCCTTGCCACTGTCTGGCTGTGGGTTGCCAAGGTTACCAGAGCAATTGACATGGCTTCCTGGCATTTTTGTTTTTGCTGATTGCATGTTCTCCTGCCCCCTTCCAGCAGGCTTGAATCGGGTGCTCACAATCAGGCTCGGGGTTTATTTCGGTTTTTTTGGTGGGGTGGTGGTATGGGCACTAAACTAAACCCACAACCTTTCATTGCCAGGCTCATCTTTCCCACGAGGCATTTCCTCCTCCTCCTCCTCCTCCTCCTCCTCCTCCTCCTCCTCCTTTTTTTTAAAAAAAATGTTAGACCCCACATGTGTGGATTAGGTCTTGCCTCTGAACATGTGCAGAGTGCCTCTCAAATGGTGCAGAAACCAAAGTGGACGAGAGACATGGAAGTGAGTGTCCAACTTCAGCGTGTGGTATACCTGACGCTTTTATGTATATACGGAGATAATTGGGTGGAAGAGGGGATTTTATTATTAATTATTAGATTTCTTGCCTGCCCTTCACTGTTAGTGAGGTGACGCCACAGTTTCAGATGGGCTTGTTGACAGCACTGATCAGCGAGCCCCTCTTTGAAAGAAACATTCAGGAGCTCTCTTGAACCTTCCCAATGCTCCTTTGGAACGGTGCCTTTTATTTTATTTTTTGCAGAAAACAGTCTCACAGGCCAAATTAGGAGCCGTGTTGGGCTTAGTAAGATCTGTAGGCCGGACGTTCCCTACCCCTTTCCTAGTCCAGCCACGACTCGACTCTGGCTCCTTTACACCCCCCCCCCCTCAGCTGCCAATATTTAAAAGCAATGAAAGAGGAGCGGGGGAACAATTCACACTGTTTTTCTTTCTTTCTGTATTCTGCGTGGCCTTGGCTTAGAAAACCCACCCCATTCCCCTCCGCAAACGAGTATACCCAGTGGTTCCCTCTGAAATCCACCCTTGCCGGGGTCACCCTGACCCCATTGCTCATCATCTCCTTCCCCACAGATTTTATTAGCTCTGCAGCCTGCCAGGAAAGCGATGGGAGAAGGAATTACTCCTTCAGCTGTGTGTGTTTTCCTTGCTTGTTAAACGGGAACCGCTGCCAGATGGAACTGATTCTCTGTCTGAAGCATTCATGGGGGTCTTTGGGTCCAGGCTAGGTGTTTGTTGGGTGCAGGAAACTCCCATTTTTGGAGTCACACTCCCCATCTCAACCCCCATCTCACAGAGACTTCCCCTATTGCGAATCACAATTATTTCTGTTCATTTCAATGTTATTTTGTTGATTTATTGCAGGCATAGGCAAACTCGGCCCTCCAGATATTTTGAGACTACAATTCCCATCATCCCTGACCACTGGTCCTGTTAGCTAGGGATGATGGGAGTTGTAGTCCAAAACATCTGGAGGGCCGAGTTTGCCTATGCCTGATTTTTAGCATTTATACAGCACCCTTTAGCCAAAAAGGCACTCCAAAAGGGGTGAGGTTTTGCCCCTGCACCTCCAGATATCAAGTACAAAGTTGGGGGTGATCTCCAGACCCCCCCCATCCCTTTCCCCAGCTCTAGGCTTGCGGCCAGGGAGGTAGTTTTGGGGGACTGATCCTGCAATGGAACTGCAAGTGGATCCCAAGCAACTGGGGAAATTGGCTGCATTATGATGTCATGGTAAACTGTGGTTTGTCATTTTGGGGTTGAACCTAGCTTCTGCTGGGCTTGTGCATGCCCCACCCCCTTTTCACCTCCATTTTTGAACAGTTTAACCACAGTTTAGGGTGTGGGTGCAATCTTAACTGTGGTTTGTTTGAAACAAGCTGACTTTGTAAACTGTGGTTTGAAGTTGGCTTGTTTCAGACAAACCACAGGGTTTTTTTTTGCTTCGGGTGACAAGACACACTGTAGTTAATGAAAACTGGAAGAAGAAACCTTGAAGTTTTTCCTGGTCAGGCCAGCAGTGAGGTGGGGAAGAGTAAGAGCCCAGGGTAGAAATTGGGCTTGCTCCCATTTTGATAAAACCATGGTTTGTTGTGATGTCCAAAGGCAACAGCCTTTCTTACAGCTCCAAGGCTGGAAGGAGAGGGAGGGCTCATCATGCCCTCCAACAGAATTGTGGCCCGCTGTTTCTGTACTTATGCAACTGCTTCATGGCAGGTAGGCATTCAACAGATGTAGCAACTCAGAATGCTGCTGCTTTATACCAAGAGAAGCTTCAGATTTTGAGTTTCTCCCCTTCAGACACTAAAAATAAATTGTGTTTGAGAGATTTGTTTGTGATGAGCCTGCACACTTGCCTACGTCTTTCGGGCTTCTCGGAGTTAATGATATTTTGTCCGCTGAACTCCTTTTTGCTGTTGTCATTGCTGAGTTTTCTGTGCGCTTGTCTCGCTGATTGTTTTATTTTTAGGATGCATTTTTACATAAGCCAACGAATCTGGGAAAGGTAGCATATAACGTTTTAAATAAATTAAGCACACCCACCCAACCCAAATTTGTATATCTAGTAAAAGCTCCCTTGATAAATAAATAGATCCAAATTTGCATGTGCCCATTGGCATACATTATTTTACTTCTCTCGGGGCTCTCGCTTCTGAAATTTCAACTTTCGGCCCATGTATTTTTAAAACACCTATCTTGAGGTCCTTTTAAGAAATAAAGAAAGAAATTGGATATTTCCAGATGTGGAGTTACTCATCTGGTATAAAGCCTGCATTTTGCAATTATGGGGTCTCCAGAACCATCAAATAATAACAACAACAACAACAACAACAACAACAATAATATCTATACCCCGCCCATCTGGCTGGGCTTCCCCAGCCACTCTGGGCGGCTTCCAACAAAATATTAAAATACAGTAATGCATCAAACATTAAAAGTTTCCCTAAACATCTCTAAGATCTGGGATTTCAGCCTTCCATAATCTGGGACCAGCCCACCCATAAGGCAGAGGGAGGCAACTGGAGACAGGATCCATAGGGACAACAGATCCTGATGCTTATCTTTCTCCTCCTCCTCGTAGATGTAGATCTTCCCTTGCCCCCTTCTTTCCTGGTGCCATTTTGGAGTCTGCCTCAGGTGCCAAGATGTATTGGGATGGCGCTGGGTTCTCTCGTTGGCGGTTTCCCGGCTCATTCCTCCCAGCATTCCTCTGCTTCCAACCATGACAGTGGCTGTGTTCTGCTTGCATGGCCGGAGGCAGCAATGATTCTGAATGAATACCAGTTGCTCTTGTGCCCTTCTAAACCTGTTTTTCCAATAAGGGCATGCTGGCTGCCTCTCCTGTTTCAGTGCCGCCACCAGCTCTCCCTCGGGGCTAGTCTGACGCCTGTTAACGGATGGACATGTTCTGTTTGGGAGTGTGCTATCCGTATCAATTTGGAGCGAGTCGGCTCCCTTGTCGGTGGGGGGGAATTGGGGACACATTTGTCCGTTGTTAGGCAGCTGTCAGCGGTCCTAAGACCTAATGGAGAAGTGGAAGGCTGTAGGGGTGGGAGTGCAGAGTTAACCCTCAACGTTATGGACTGGCTGGATGCAGAGGAGAGGTGGGATGCTCCAGCTGGGGAACCCCCAAAGGAAGAAGACTTAGAGCTTGGGGATGGGTGGTGGGACTGTTAAGTTGTGGGCGAACATATCAGACGACACAGCGATTCTTCAAACAGCTCTTGTTTATTCACAGGCCAGAACATAACTGAACTGAGGAGCTCAGTCAGCCTGCTTATATAGAGCTCCAGTACAACGTAACTGTAGCAACTTTCTTAAACTATCCAATCACTGAACGTCACTTTCGATCCTTCATTTGCATACAAACTATCCAATCACTGAACGTCACTTTCGATCCTTCATTTGCATACAAACTATCCAATCACTGAACGTCACTTTTGATCCTTCATTTGCATAACTATCTACAGTATCCCCCTGCTGGCCCAGGGTGAGAACTTCAGTACATAACAGGGACAACGATAGGTGGTCAGAGGGAGAAGACAGGGAGGAGGTGTTGCCTGAAGCTGAAGAGGTAACAGGGTTTAGTGAGCAGGGAGAATCTGTGGCAGAGAGGAGGCCAGAAACAGAAACAGAAGCAGTAGCAGGAGAGAGGCCAAGAGGCACATATGAGTCCGGCTGGTGAAGAAACATGGGTTTTTCACCCCGTCTCCCAGGACCAGGGGCAGTATGAAGTGGGAGGAGCAAAGGCAGGTGTGCCGGCATAGTCTCAGATTGCTTGTGAAGGACCGGGGAAGGAGTAGATTGAGGCAGCTGTGGGAAGGGGGGAGTGGATCTTCAGCCTCCACAACTGCATCTACTGAGAAGAATTGCTGTGCTCATTAGGCCTGGTCCTCCTGAGCAGACCTTGTTTCTTCTAATAAAGAGTTGTCTTCACTTACTCCATGGGGTTTATTGTTGGCTCGCTTCTGACACTTAGGGTGGTCTTTCTCTCTCTCTCTACAGTGGTACCTTGGTTTCCGAACAGCTTAGTTCTCGAACAACTTGGAACCTGAACGCAGCAAACCCGGAAGTGACAGTTCCGGTTTGCGAACTTTTTTTCGGAAGCTGAACCTGCCCTGTTTTTAGTATTCCGCTTCCGATTAGAGTGTTCCTCTTCCTGTTTGAGTGTTCCATTTCTGATTTGAGTCCCCCGTTTCCGATTAGATATTTGGAGCTTATATTTGGTGCTTTTGTTTTTGCGGTTTTCGGTTAATTGGTTTTTGTGACTGTGTAGAACCCAGTTCAGCTACTGATTGATTGATTGTGCGAGTGAAGAAATGGATAAAAGCTGCAAAGCCAAGAGAACTATTAACAGAACAGCAATAAAAGGTAAAGATACCCCTGCCCGTATGGGCCAGTCTTGACAGACTCTAGGGTTGTGCGCTCATCTCACTCTATAGGCCGGGAGTCAGCGCTGTCCGCAGACACGTGGCCAGCGTGACAAGCTGCATCCGGCGAGCCACACGGAACGCCGTTTATCTTCCCGCTGGTAAGCGGTCCCTATTTATCTACTTGCACCCGGAGGTGCTTTCGAACTGCTAGGTTGGCAGGCGCTGGGACCGAACGACGGGAGCGCACCCCGCTGCGGGGATTCGAACCGCTGACCATGCGATCGGCAAGTCCTAGGCGCTGAGGTTTTACCCACAGCGCCACCCGCGTCCCTAGAACAGCAATAGAGGTATAAAATTCATGCTAAATTTCTGTTTTAGGGGTTGTTTTTAAAGTCTGGATCGGATTAATCCATTTTGCATTACTTTCTATGTGAAAGTGCGCCTTGGTTTTGGAAAGCTTTGGTGTGGAACAGACTTCCAGAATGGATTAAGTTTGAGAACCAAGGTACCACTGTACGTATATACCATAGATCTGTGTACAGAAAGTCTCAGTGGGGCAGTCCCCCGTCCCCTCAGCTTAAAGGATCTGGAAATCAGGGGTGGGGAGGCTCCACCCTGGGGCCAAATACAGCCCTTGAGACCTCCTTGTCTGACCCTCAGGTCTCTCCGTGCATTAGTTGCTCCGCCCACTTTTGTGCCTCTGGCCCCACCCACCACTGTCATATGCCTCTCGGCCCCCAGAAGGCTGCCCAGGAGGAAATGTGGCCCTCATGCTCAAAAGGGTGTGTCATGCAATCGTAGCATGGGGACAGCTTTGTTTAGCACTGCTGCGAATGGGGCTGCCTTGATTATTGAATGAGCTGTCAGGGCAACTCATAAAACCATGTTCCTTTGATGGTCCCCCGTGGGCGATTTACCTGCAGGGATGGGAAGTCAGCTGTGCTCTAGGTGTGGGTGGCGAGGTATAAGAAACAGCAGTTTTGGAATAACACGTACCAAAATACATAAAATCTGTCAAAAGAGCAGTTTCCTACAAGGCACCCAAACTCTCATATAATGTGAAGGAGATAAATCTTTAGCTTTATCGTTAATAAAAGTGATAAAAATCCTAACACTGTCCAGCAAAGTAATATACAGTGGTACCTCGGGTTAAGAACTTAATTCGTTCTGAAGGTCTGTTCTTAACCTGAAACTGTTCTTAACCTGAAGCACCACTTTAGCTAATGGGGCCTCCTGCTGCTGCCGCGCCGCCGGAGCCTGATTTCTGTTCTCATCCTGAAGCAAAGTTCTTAACCCAAGGTTATATTTCTGGGTTAGCAGAGTCTGTAACCTGAAGCATCTGTAACCTGAAGCGTATGTAACCCAAGGTACCACTGTATACCATATTTTTCTGTGTATAAGACTAGGTTCCCCCCCCCAATGTAAAAAAATTAGGGGGCGTCTTATACTCTGGGCCATCTCTCCCCATTTTCTTAAATCTGAGACCCCCAAAATAGGGTGCGTCTTATACATGGGGGCGTCTTATAGACGGAAAAATATGGTATATATTGCTTGTCCCCTGATTACTTTCAAGTTATGTCAGTTTTCCTTGAAGTTGTGTAGGAGACTTTAAATCCCTGGAACAGCTCAGTCGGTAAGAGCATGGGACTCTTAATCTCAGGGTCAGGGGTTTGAGCCTGATGTTGGGCAAAAAAGATTCCTGCATGGCCTGGGGTTGGACTAGATGACCCTGGTGGCCCCTTCCAACTCTACGATTCTGTGAGTGGTTCAGAGGGTGTACGACGCAGCTGCATCTAGCAGAGCCTGGTGTGGCCAGGAGCCTATGATCCAGCCTGAAGCTGGGATGGCTTGCACGCTATTGCACAGATGGCC